>NW_027415564.1:0-23241 GCF_964106895.1 Numenius arquata
CCCCCAACAGGAGAACGGGGTGGACGCCATCCACCCGGGATACGGGTTCCTGTCGGAGCGAGCCGACTTTGCCCAGGCCTGCCTGGACGCGGGGGTCCGCTTTGTGGGGCCCCCCCCCGACGTCGTCCGTAAGATGGGGGATAAAGTGGAGGCTCGTGGCATCGCCATCGCCGCCGGTAAGGGGGGGAGCATGGGGTTTTGGGGGTGCTAGGGGGGAGTTATGGGGTTATTAGGGGGTTTATGGGGGCACTATGGGGTTATTTGGGGGGATACGGGGAAGTTATGGGGTTATTTGGGGGATTGTGGGGTTGTTGGGGGAGCTATGGGGGGGTAGGGGGGAGGTACGGGGTTGGGGGGGGGAAGGGGAGAGTTATGCGGTTATTTGGGGGGGCTCTAGGGGGATCTGGGGAAGTTATGGGGTTACTGGGGGGCTTATGGGGGGTTATGGGGTTATTTGGGGAAGATATGGGGGAGTTATGGGGTTATTTGGGGGGGTAATGGGGGGTATGGGGGAGTTATGGGGTTATTTGGGGGGATTATGGAGGGCTATGGTGTTATTGGGGGGGGGTACAGGAGGCTGTGGGGGGGTCTATAGAGTTATTGGGGGGCTATGGTATTATTGGGGGGGTACAGGAGTCTATGGGGGGGATATGGGTTGTTGGGGGGCTATGGGGTTATTGGGGGGGTACAGGAGTCTATGGGGGGGATATGGGTTGTTGGGGGGCTATGGTGTTATTGGGGGGGTGCAGGAGTCTATGGGGGGGATATGGGTTGTTGGGGGGCTATGGGGTTATTGGGGGGGTACAGGAGTCTATGGGGGGGGATATGGGTTGTTGGGGGGCTATGGGGTTATTGGGGGGGTACAGGAGTCTATGGGGGGATATGGGTTGTTGGGGGGCTATGGGGTTATTGGGGAGGTATAGGAGACTATGGGGGGGCTCTGGCATTATTGGGGGGCTCCAGGGAGGTTATGGGGGGCTCTGGGTGCCAGGGGAAGGTGATGGAAAACAAGAGGTTTGGGGGTTCCTGGAGGGGGGGGGGGGAGTGGTGGTGGTGGTGGGAACCGGGGTGTTCCTGGGAGGGAGGTGGTGGGAATTGGGGTGTTGCTGGGGGGGTAGGATTGGGGTGTCCCCGACGCTGGTGCTGATGGTGTGTCGTCGTCGTTGTCCCCCCCCCCCCCCAGGGGTGCCGGTGGTGCCGGGGACGCCGACGCCAGTGTCGGGGCTGGGGGAGGCGAAGGAATTCGCCCACCGGGTGGGCTTCCCCGTTATCTTCAAGGCGGCCCACGGCGGCGGTGGCCGCGGCATGAGGGTTGTCCGGTCCCCTGAGGTACGGGGCGGGGGGGGGCATCCGGGACCCATGGGACTCCCCCCACCATGGGACCCAGGCGGCCGGGACCCCCAATTCCCCAGGACCCCCACCCCAGGAGACCCCCAGCCATGGGACCCCAGCATGCGGGACCTCCCCAGCCATGGGACCCCAGTGTTCAGGACCCATGGGACCCCCCCCAGCCGTGGGACCCAGGCATCCGGGACCCCCAGTTCCCTGTGACCCCCACCCTGGGACACCCCCCAGCCTGGGCAGCCCAGTGGGTGGGGGAACCCGAGCATCTGGGAGGGAGACGTGCCCGGGAGACCCTGGTGGGTGGGGGGACCCAGGCATTTGGGGGGGACCCAGGTGTTTGGGGGGGACCCAAACATGCCCAGGGGACCCCAATGGGTGGGGGGACCCAGGCGTTTGGGGGGACCCAGGCGTTTGGGGGGAACCCAGGTTTTTGGGGGGACCCAGGTGTTTGGGGGGGACCCAAACGTGCCCAGGGGACCCCGGTGGGTGGGGGAACCCAGGTTTTTGGGGGGGACCCAGGTGTTCAGGGGGGACCCAAACATGCCCAGGGGACCCCGGTGGGTGGGGAGAACCCAGGCGTTTGGGGGGGACCCAGGTGTTTGGGGGGGACCCACACGTGCCCAGGGGACCCCGGTGGGTGGGGGGAACCCAGGCTTTTGGGGGGAACCCAGGTTTTTGGGGGGGACCCAGGCGTTCAGGGGAGACCCAGACCTGCCCAGGGGACCCTGGTGGGTGGGGGGACCCAGGCATTTGGGGGGGACCCAGACATGCCCAGGGGACCCCAGTGGGTGGGGGGAACCCAGGTGTTTGGGGGGACCCAAACGTGCCCAGGGGACCCCGGTGGGTGGGGGGAACCCAGGCTTTTGGGGGGAACCCAGGTTTTTGGGGGGGACCCAGGTGTTCAGGGGGGACCCAAACATGCCCAGGGGACCCCGGTGGGTGGGGAGAACCCAGGCGTTTGGGGGGGACCCAGGTGTTTGGGGGGGACCCAAACGTGCCCAGGGGACCCCAGTGGGTGGGGGGAACCCAGGCGTTTGGGGGGACCCAGGTGTTTGGGGGGGACCCAAACGTGCCCGGGGGACCCAAACGTGCCCAGGGGACCCCAGTGGGTGGGGGGAACCCAGGCTTTTGGGGGGAACCCAGGTTTTTGGGGGGGACCCAGGCGTTCAGGGGAGACCCAGACCTGCCCAGGGGACCCTGGTGGGTGGGGGGACCCAGGCATTTGGGGGGGACCCAGACCTGCCCAGGGGACCCCGGTGGGTGGGGGGAACCCAGGTTTTTGGGGGGAACCCAGGCGTTTGGGGGGAACCCAGGTTTTTGGGGGGACCCAGGTGTTTGGGGGGGACCCAAACGTGCCCAGGGGACACCAATGGGTGGGGGGACCCAGGCTTCTGGGGGGAACCCAGGTGTTTGGGGGGGACCCAAACGTGCCCAGGGGACCCCAGTGGGTGGGGGGAACCCAGGCGTTTGGGGGGGACCCAAATGTGCCCAGGGGACCCCGGTGGGTGGGGGGACCCAGGCGTTTGGGGGGACCCAGGTGTTTGGGGGGGACCCAAACGTGCCCAGGGGACCCCGGTGGGTGGGGGGAACCCAGGCGTTTGGGGGGAACCCAGGTTTTTGGGGGGGACCCAGGTGTTCAGGGGGGACCCAAACATGCCCAGGGGACCCTGGTGGGTGGGGGGTACCCAGGCTTTTGGGGGGAACCCAGGTTTTTGGGGGGGACCCAGGTGTTCAGGGGAGATCCAGACCTGCCCAGGGGACCCTGGTGGGTGGGGGGAACCAAGGCATTTGGGGGGAACCCAGGTGTTTGGGGGGGACCCAGGCGTTCAGGGGGGACCCAGACCTGCCCAGGGGACCCTGGTGGGTGGGGGGACCCAGGCATTTGGGGGGGACCCAGGTTTTTGGGGGGACCCAGGTGTTTGGGGGGGACCCAAACGTGCCCAGGGGACACCAATGGGTGGGGGGACCCAGGCTTCTGGGGTGGACCCAGGTGTTTGGGGGGGACCCAAACGTGCCCAGGGGACCCCAGTGGGTGGGGGGACCCAGGTGTTTGGGGGGACCCAGGCTTTTGGGGGGCACCCACGTGTCCGGGCGTGCGCAGGAGCTGGAGGAGAGTTTTTCCCGCGCCACCTCGGAAGCTTTGGCCGCTTTCGGCAACGGGGCCCTTTTCGTGGAGAAATTCATCGAGCGCCCGCAGCACATCGAGGTCCAGATCCTGGGTACGTCGGCAGGGGGGGGCTTTGGGGGGGGGTCCCTGGGGGCTTTGAGGGGGACCCCAGGACTTTGGGGGGGTCCTATGGGGGCTTTGGAGGGGATCCCAGGGCTTTAGGGGGGGGCCTTGCGGCTTTAGGGAGAATCTCTGGGGACTTCGGAGGGAACCCTAGGGCCTTGAGGGGGGTTTCTGGGGGCTTTAGGGGGGTCCTCTGGGGCTTTGGGGGGGACACCAGGGCTTCGGGGGGACATGGTGTCCCAGGGGGGACATCAGGGCTTTGGGGGGGAATCTCTGGGGACTTCAGGGGAGTCCCTGTGGACTTTGGGGTGAACCCTAGGGCTTTGAGGGGGGTTCCTGGGGGCTTGGGGGGTCCTTGGGGTCTTTGGGGGGGACCTCAGGGCTTTGAGGGGGGTTCCTGGGGGCTTTAGGGGGGGTCCTCTGGGGCTTTGGGGGGAACCCCAGGGCTTTGAGGGGGACCCCAGGGCTTTGGGAGGGGTCTCTGGGGCTTTGGGGGTTCTTTGGGGGCTTTGGGGGGGACTCCAGGGCTTTGGGGGGTCCCTGGGGCTTTAGGGGAGGGGTTCCTGGGGTTTTAGGGGGTCCCTTGGGCTTTGGGGGGGGGGGGGTGTCCTTGGGGCTTTAGCGGGGGCCCTGGGGCTTTGGGGGACCCAGGTGTTCAGGGGTTCTGGGTGTTTGGGGGACCCAGGCATCCGGGAGACCCCGGTCCTTGGGTGTGAGGGTGTGTGGGTCCCTTGTGGGGGTGCCAGGATGCCTAGGTCCCCCCCCCTCTCTCACTCCTGCCCCCCCCCTCCCTCCCCCCAAACACACACCAGGGGACCAGCACGGGAACGTGGTCCATCTCTACGAGCGGGATTGCTCCATCCAGCGCCGGCACCAGAAGGTGGTGGAGATCGCCCCGGCTGCCCGCCTGCACCCCGATCTCCGCGCCCGCCTGGCCAGTGACGCCGTCCGCCTGGCCCAGCAGGTACCGGCACCCACCAGTCCCCCAGGGGGGACCCTGGAATCTTGGGGAGGGGGGGACGGGACCCTGGAGTCTTAAAGGGACCCAGGAGTCTGGGGAAGGGACATGGATCCATCTCCCGGGGGACGCAGGAGTTCAGGGGGACCCAGGAGTCAGAGGAAAGGACGTGAATCCATTTCTCGGGGGTCCCTGGAGTCTGGGGGGAACCTTGGAATCTGGGGGTGGGACCCAGGAGTCCAGGGTGGGACCCAGGAGTCCGGGGAAGGGACCTGCATCCCTCTCTCAGGGGACCCAGGAGTTCAGGGCGGGGGGACCCTGGAGTTTGGGGGGGACCCAGGAGTCCAGGGAGGGACCCAAGAGTCCGGGGAAGGGACCTGCATCCGTCCCCGGGGGGACCCAGGAGTCTGGGGGGGACCCAGGAGTCCAGGGAAGGGGCATGGATCCATCTCCTGGGGGACCCAGAAGTTTGGGGGGGACCCAGGAGTTCAGGGAAGGGACATACATCCAGCTATCAGGGGACCCAGGAATTTGGGGGACACCCAGGAGACTGGGGGGGACTCAGGAGTCCGGGGAAGGGACATGGATCTATCCCCTGGGGGACCCAGAAGTTTGGGGGGACCCAGCAATCCGAGGGACACCCAGGAGTTTGGGGGACACCCAGGAGGTTGGGGGGAACACAGGAGTCTGGGGAAGGGACCTGCATCCATCCCCGGGGGGACCCAAGAGTTTGGGGGGGACCCTGGAGTCTGGGGAAGGGGATCCAGGAGATGGGGGGAGCCCTAGGAGTTGGAAGGGGGACCCAGGACTTCAGGGAGGGGACTTGCACCCACCCCTGGGGGACCCAGGGGTCTGGGGAGGGACACAAAAGACCATGGGGGGACCCAAGAATTGGGTGTGGGGGACCCAGGAATTCAGGGGGGGGGGACCCCAGGAATTCGGGGGGGGGGGGACCCAGGAGTCCAGGGAGGGGACCTGCATCCAGCTCTCAGGGGACCCAGGAGTTTGGGGGGGACCCTGGAGTCCGGGAAGGACCCAGGAGTTCGGGGAGGGGACCTGCACCCCCCTGGGGGACCCAAAAGACCATGGGGGACACCCAGGAATTGGGGGGGGGGGACGGGACACCCAGGAGTTGAGGGGGGGGGGACCCAGGAGTGTGGAGAAGGGACGTGCATCCATCCCTGGGGGCATCAGGGGGTTGGGGGGGACACCCAGGAATCTGGGTGTCTCGGGGGATCCAGGCATCAGGAGAGGGGATCCAGGTGTCTGGGGGGGGGACCCCCAGGTATCGGGGGGACACACCCCCCCCCCCCCTTCACCGGGACTGATGCTGGGGGGGGGGGGGGGTGTGTGTCACGCAGGTGGGCTACGAGAACGCGGGGACGGTGGAATTCCTGGTGGATCAGAGCGGGGATTACTACTTCATCGAGGTCAACTCCCGGCTGCAGGTGGAGCACACGGTCACCGAGGAGATCACCGAGTGAGTGATGTCCCCTGGGGGGGAGTGGGGAGGGGGCACCCGGATGCCTGGGGGTCCCCCGTCCCCGTCCCCCCCCCGCCTCCCTCCCCCGGGTGCCTGGATTCCCCGGGGAGGATGGAGGGTGTAAAGGGTGGAGGGAGGGGGCACCCGGGTGCCTGGGTCCTCAGGAAGATGGGGGGTGGAGTGGGGGGGTGCTTGGATGCCTGGGTGGCCCCCCCCTGAACTCCTGGGTGCCCCCCCTGAACGCCTGGGTCCCCCCCCCAGATACCTGGGTCCTTGGGGTTGGGAGGTTACAGGATGGATCTGGGTCCCTGGAGGGATGTGGGGTGCTCTGGTCCCCAAACACCTGGGTCCCCCCCCCTGAACTCCTGGGTCCCCCCCTGAACTCCTGCCCCCCCCCCCAAACTCCTGGGTGCCCCCCCTGAACGCCTGGGTCCCCCCCCCAGATACCTGGGTCCTTGGGGTTGGGAGGTTACAGGATGGATCTGGGTCCCTGGAGGGATGTGGGACGCTCTGGTCCCCAAACACCTGGGTCCCCCCCCTGAACTCCTGGGTCCCCCCCTGAACTCCTGCCCCCCCCCCAAACTCTTGGGTGCCCCCCCGAATGCCTGTGTCCCCCCCGAGCACCTGCGTCCCCCCCCAGATACCTGGGTCCCTGGGGTTTGGAAGTTGCAGGATGGATCTGGGTCCCTGGAGGGATGTGGGGTGCTCTGGTCCCCAAACACCTGGGTCCCCCCAAAGACCTGGGTCCCCGTGGATACCCCTGGCCTCCCCCCAAACTCCTGGGTGCCCCCCCTGAACACCTGGGTCCCCCCCCCAGATACCTGGGTCCCTGGGGTTGGGAGGTTACAGGATGGATCTGGGTCCCTGGAGGGATGTGGGGTGCTCTGGTCCCCAAACACCTGGGTCCCCCCCTGAACTCCTGGGTCGCCCCAAATACCGGGGTCCCCCCAAATACCTGGGTACCCCCCCCCCCCCCCCGATGACCCCCGGGCAGCGTGGACCTGGTCCACGCGCAGCTGCAGGTGGCCGCGGGGCGGTCGCTGCCGGAGCTGGGGCTGCGCCAGGAGAGCATCCGGGTGAACGGCTGCGCCATCCAGTGCCGCGTCACCACCGAGGACCCCGCCCGCGGGTTCCAGCCCGACACCGGCCGCATCGAGGTGCCCCCAATGTGACACCCCCACCCCCCACCCCCCTCCTTGGGACCTCCCTCAGGAATCCCCCCCCTTGAGACCCTCCCTTGGAAACCCTCCTGGAACCCCCGCCTTGGGACCCTCCAAGGGACTCCCCCTTGGGACCTCCATAGGATTCCCTTGGGACTTTCCACTTGGGATCCCCCCCCCCACCTTGGGAACCCTCCCTTGAGACCACCCCTTGGGATGTTCCTCTTGGGACCCCACCTTGGGACCCCCCCTTCGGGATCCTCTCATGGGACCCCTTGGAATCCCGCCTTGGGACCCCTTGAGACCCTCCATAGGACCCCTTTGGGACCTCCCCCTTGGGAGCCCCCCTTGGGACCCACCCCCTGGGATCCCCCTTGGAGCCCCCCCTTCAGACTCCCCATGGGACTCCCCCTTGGGACCTCCATAGGATTCCCTTTGGACTTTCCCCTTGGGACCCCCCCACCTTGGGAACCCTCCCTTGGGACCCCCCTTTGGGACCCCCCTTTGGGAACACTCTCTTGGGACCACCCCTTGGGACGCCCCCTTGGGAGCTCCGTAGGATCACCTTGGGAACACCCTCGGGAACCCCCTTTTGGGAACCCCCCCTTGGGACCCCTTGGAAACCTCTTTGGGACCCCCTTGGGGCTCCCCTTGTTCGGAACCCCCCTTGGGACCCCCCTCTTGGGATTCCCCCATGGGACCCCTTGGAATCTGGCCTTGGGACCCCTTGAGACCCTCCGTAGGACCCCCTTGAGACCCCCCCTCCTTGGGACCCCCCCTCGGGACCCACTCCTTGGGATCCCCCTTGGAGCGCCCCCTTGGGACTCCCCTTTGGGACCCCCGCATTGGGTGCCCGTAGCAGGTTCTTTAGGGGCTCTGTGGCACCCTATAGGATCTATAGGTGCCTATAGGAGGCTCTACAGGTTCTTTATAGGCTGGGGGTTACCCATAGAGGCCTCTGTGGGGTGGGGGGGGTGCCCCTAAGAGGCTTTATAGGGGCTCTAAGGACGGGGCGATAGGGCCCGGGGACGCCTATAGCGCTGTCTATAGGGTTTGGGGGTGCCTATATGAGGCTCTATCGAGGCTCTTTGGAATCGATAGGTGCTTGTAGGAAGCTCTATAGGGGCTCTGTGGGGTGGGGGGGTGCCCCTAAGAGGCTCTATAGGGGCTCCAAGGACCCTATAGGGCCCGGGGTTACCTATAGAGCTGTCTATAGGGTTCAGAGGTCCCAAGATGAGGCTCTATAGGGGCTCTGCGGGGCGGGTGGGTCCCCACTGGAGCCTCTGTGGGGTGGGGTGGGTGCCCCTAAGAGGCTCTATAGGGGCTCCAAGGACCCTATAGGGCCCGGGGTTACCTATAGAGCTCTCCATAGGGTTCAGAGGTCCCAAGATGAGGCTCTATAGGGGCTCTGCGGGGCGGGTGGGTCCCCACTGGAGCCTCTGTGGGGTGGGGTGGGTGCCCCTAAGAGGCTCTATAGGGGCTCCAAGGACCCTATAGGGCCCGGGGTCACCTATAGAGCTGTCTATAGGGTTCAGAGGTCCCAAGATGAGGCTCTATAGGGGCTCTGCGGGGCGGGTGGGTCCCCACTGGAGCCTCTGTGAGGTGGAGTGGGTGCCCCTAAGAGGCTCTATAGGGGCTCCAAGGACCCTATAGGGCCCGGGGTCACCTATAGAGCTGTCTATAGGGTTCAGAGGTCCCAAGATGAGGCTCTATAGGGGCTCTGCGGGGCGGGTCGGTCCCCACTGGAGCCTCTGTGAGGTGGGGTGGGTGCCCCTAAGAGGCTCTATAGGGGCTCTAAGGACCCTATAGGGCCCGGGGGTGCCTATAGGGCTGTCTATAGGGTGTGGGGGTGCCGGCAGGTGTTCCGCAGCGGCGAAGGGATGGGGATCCGGCTGGACGGGGCCTCGGCTTTCCAGGGGGCCCTCATCTCCCCCCACTACGACTCGCTGCTGGTGAAGGTGGTGGCCCACGGCCCCGATCAGCCAGCGGCGGCCGCCAAGATGAGCCGGGCCCTGGCCGAGTTCCGCATCCGGGGGGTCAAGGTGGGGCCGGGGTGAGGGGGTAGTCGTGCGATGCACGAGGAGGGGAGGGGGGAGGGGGGGGATGCACCAGGAGGGTGTTGGGGGGGGCGCTTATGCGATGCACGAGGGTGTGGGGATGCGCCAGGGGGGTTGCAGGGGCTCTTGTGCGATGCACGAGGAGGGAGGAGGCACAGGAGGGTATTGGGGGGGCTCTTGTGCAATGCACGAGGGTGTGGGGATGCACCAGGAGGGTTGGGGGGGCTCTTGTGTGATGCACAAGGGAGTTGGGGGGCTCTTGTGCAATGCATGGTGGGGGGAGATGCACCAGGAGATATTGGGGGGGCTCTTGTGCGATGCACGAGGAGGGAGGAGGCATAGGAGGGTATTGGGGGGGCTCTTGTGCAATGCACGGGGGTGTGGGGATGCACCAGAGGGGTTTGGGAAGGGAGCCTTGTGTGATGCACAAGGGAGTTGGGGGGCTCTTGTGCAATGCACGAGGAGGGGGGAGATGCACAGGGTGTTGGCCGATGCGCCGGGGAGGTTTGGGGGGGCTCTTGTGCAATGCACAAGGAGCAGGATGGGGGGCAGATGTTCCAGGGGAGTGTTGGGGGGGTTCTCATGTTGCACGGGGGCCCTTGTGCAACATGCAATGAGGGGGGTGTGCCAGGCACAGAGGAGGGGGATAATGGAGGAGCTCTCGTGCAACACCCAAGGTCCCTCGTGCAACACGTGTCTGGGGGGGGGTCTAAGGGGGTCTTTGATGGGGCTCAGATGGGTTTTGGGGTGCTCTAACACGCACCGGGGTCCCCGTGTGTTATATGAGGGGGACATCCCACCCTGGTGCGTCGCACGAGAAGGGGGGGGGGGGGGATGATGCCCGCTCCTCCTCGTGCATCGCACACTGACGGACGCCATCTCCCGCAGACGAACATCCCGTTCCTGCAGAACGTCCTGGCCCACCCCCAGTTTTTGGGGGGCGCCGCCGACACCCAGTTCATCGACGAGAACCCCGAACTCTTCCACCTGCGCCCCGGCCAGAATCGGGCCCAGAAGCTGCTTCACTACCTGGGTATGGGGGGGCTGGGGGGGGGGGGGGGGCCTTGGGGCTCTAAGGAGTCTTTTGAGGGGGCTGGGAGGAGTCTTGGGGGGACTTGGGGGCTCTAAGGGGTCCCTGGGGGGGCTGGGAGGGGTCTTTAGAGGTCCCTGGGGGGGTACTGGGGGGCACTGGGGGCTCTAAGGGGTCCCTGGGGGGGGCTGGGAGGGGTCTTTAGGGGTCCCTGGGGGGGCACTGGGGGCTCTAAGAGGTCACTTGGGGGGGATGGGAGGGGTCTTTAGGGGTCCCTGGGGGGGTACTAGGGGGCCCTGGGGGCTCTAAGGGGTCTTTGGGGGGGGGGCTTGGGGGCTTTTAGGGGGCTTTGAGAGTTCTGGGAGGGGTCTTGGGGGTCCCTGGGGGCTCTAAGGAGTCCCTGGGGGGGGCTGGGAGGGGTCTTTAGGGGTCCATGGGGGGGTACAGGGATGCACTGGGGGCTCTAAGAGGTCCCTGGGGGGGTACTGGGGGGCACTGGGGGCTCTGAGGGGTCCCTTGGGGGGGATGGGAGGGGTCTTTAGGGGTCCCTGGGGGGGTACTGGGGGGCACTGGGGGCTCTAAGGGGTCCCTGGGGGGGTACTGGGGGGCACTGGGGGCTCTGAGGGGTCCCTTGGGGGGGATGGGAGGGGTCTTTAGGGGTCCATGGGGGGGGGTACTGGGGAGCCCTGGGGGCTCTAAGTGGTCTTTGGTGGGGGGGCTGTGGGGGATCTTGGGGGAGTCTGGGGGGGCTTTCAGGGCTTCGGGGGGAGCCCTGAGGCCCTGGGGGGGCTCCCCTGAGTTTTGGGGGTTCCTGACACCCCCCCCCCAACCATGTGTCACGTGTTTCCCCCCCCCCCCCCAGGTCACGTGATGGTGAACGGCCCCAGCACCCCCCTCCCCGTCAAGGCCAAGGCGGCGCTGATGGAGCCCAACCCCCCCCCGGTGCCCATGGGTGAGCTGGCGTGTGCGTGGCGTGTCATAGTGTGTGCGTGGCATGTGCATGGGGTGGTCATATTGCATGTGCATGGCACACCGTGGCGTGCGCATGGCGTGCGCGTGGCGTGAGCTTGGTGTGCGCACAGCATGCCTTGGCATGTGCTTGGCGTGTGCATGGCATGTCACAGCATGTGTATGGCATACTGTGGCATGTGCTTGGCACGTTCATGGGGTGCTATAGCGTGTGCATGGCATCCTGTGGCGTGTGCACGGCGTGTGTGCTTGGCATGTGCATGGCATGCCATAGCATGTGTATGGCGTGCCATAGCGTGTCCATGGCACATGTGCATGGCGTGCCCTTGCGTGTGCATGGCATGTTCATGGCATGCTATCGCATATGCATGGCATCCTGTTTCATGTGCATGGCATATGTATTTGGCATGTGCCTGGCGTGCCATAGCGTGCCCATGGCACATGTGCATGGCGTGCCCTTGCATGTCCATGGCATGTTCATGGCATGCTGTAGCATTTGTATGGTATGCTCTGGCATGTGCTTGACATGTTTGTGCTGTGCCATAGCGTGTGTATGGCGTGCCCTAGCATGTCCATGGCACATGTGCATGGCGTGCCCTTGCGTGTGCATGGCACGTTCATGGTGTGCTATCGCATATGCGTGGCATCCTGTTTCGTGTGCGTGGTGTGTGTCCACGGCACGTGTGCGTGGCACGCGCTTGCGTGTGCACCGCATGTTCACGGCGTGCCGTTGCGTGTGCGTGGCGTGTTCATGGCGTGCCGTAGCATGGTGCGCGTGGCATCCAGCGGCGTGTACGTGCCGTGTGTGCTTAACATGTGCGCGGCACGCCTTGGCACGCCCCTCCCCGCTGACACACACACCCCCCCCTTCCCCCCTCCCCTCTCCCTGGTGCTGCAGGGCCCCCCCCGGCGGGTCTGCGTGCGGTACTGGAGCGGGAGGGCCCGGGGGGCTTCGCCCGGGCGGTGCGGGCGCACCGGGGGCTGCTGCTGACGGACACCACCTTCCGCGACGCCCACCAGTCCCTGCTGGCCACCCGCGTCCGCACCCGCGACCTCGCCCGCGTCGCCCCCTTCGTCGCCCACAACCTCAGCCCCCTCTGCAGCATGGAGACCTGGGGAGGTCAGGAGGGGCGGGGCCTGAGGGGGGAGGGGGGGGGAGCATGGGGGCGGGGCATAAAGGGGTGGGGTCCAAGGGGCGGGGACCGGGGTCCGCCCCCCCTCCTCGGTTCACCCAGGGGCTGGCACATGTGGGAGTTGCCTGGGGTGGGGATGGCCCAGGGGGGCGGGGCTTTGTTGAGGGGGCGTGGTCTAGGTGGGCGTGGTCTAGAGGGGTGGGGTCCCAGGGGTGGGGACCGGGGTCTGCCCCCCTCCCAGGTTCACCCAGGGGCTGGCACATGTGGGAGTTGCCTGGGGTGGCGATGGCCCAGGGGGCGGGGCTTCATGCAGGGGGAGGAGCTTAGACAAGAGGGCGTGGTCTAGGTGGGCGGGGCCGGGTGGGGTCCCAGGGGGTGGGGCACTGGGGGGGGGCGCTATGGGGCTGGGGAATGTGGGGCTCATCTGGGTAGGGATGGACCAGGGGGCGGAGCTTCGTTGAGGGGGTGTGGTCTAGGTGGGCGGGGCCTAGAAGGGTGGGGTCCCCCCCCAGGTCCACCCATGGGCTGGCACATGTGGGAGTCGCCTGGGTGGCCCTGCCAGGGGGCGGGGCTTCACTGAAGGGGCGTGGTCTAAAGGGGGCGGAGCCTCGAGGTGCTGGGCTCAGCCAGGTGGGGATGCCCCAGGGGGCGGGGCTTCGAGGGGGCGGAGCCTTCCTGGTGCTGGGACTCACAGGGCTCCATCAAGGGGCGGGGCTCCCCGGGGAGGGGGCGGGGCTTCACCTAGAGGGCGGGGTTACACTAAGGGGCGGGGCTTACCCAGGTTGGCATTCATTGGAGGGCGGGGCTTCTCCAGGGGCGGAGCTTTGTGGGATGGGAGGGGCTTCGCCGGAGGGGCGGGGCTTCACAGGGAGCACTGGGGCTGATCTGGGCTGTGGAGGCTTTGTGCAAGGGGGGGGGGGGGGGGGGAGGGGGGAGGTTTGTTCTAGGGGGTGGGGCTTGCACGAGGGAGGGCGGGGCTTGCACACGAGGACCTGGGGGGGGGGCCGGTGTCCGGCAGGCGCCACCTTCGACGTGGCCATGCGGTTCCTGCACGAGTGTCCCTGGGAGCGGCTGCGGGAGCTGCGGCGCCTGGTCCCCAACATCCCCTTCCAGATGCTGCTGCGCGGCGCCAACGCCGTCGGCTACACCAACTACCCCGACAACGTCATCTACCGGTCAGCAAGGGCTGGGGACACTGGGGGGGCGTGGGGACACATGGGGGGGGCATGGAGACACGGGGGGAGGAGGTGGGAGAGATGGGAATGTGGGGAGAAGTGGAGGGATGGGGGACACGGGGACACTGGGGGGGCGTGGGGACACAGGGGGGAGGAGGTGGGAGAGATGGGAATGTGGGGAGAAGTGGAGGGATGGGGGACACGGGGACACTGGGGGGGCGTGAGGACACATGGGGGGGGCATGGGGACACGGGGGGAGGAGGTGGGAGAGATGGGAATGTGGGGAGAAGTGGAGGGATGGGGGACACGGGGACACTGGGGGGGCGTGGGGACACATGGGGGGGGCATGGAGACACGGGGGGAGGAGGTGGGAGAGATGGGAATGTGGGGAGAAGTGGAGGGATGGGGGACACGGGGACACTGGGGGGGCGTGGGGACACATGGGGGGGGGCATGGAGACACGGGGGGAGGAGGTGGGAGAGATGGGAATGTGGGGAGAAGTGGAGGGATGGGGGACACGGGGACACTGGGGGGGCGTGGGGACACATGGGGGGGGCATGGAGACACGGGGGGAGGAGGTGGTAGAGATGGGAATGTGGGGAGAAGTGGAGGGATGGGGGACACGGGGACACTGGGGGGGCGTGGGGACACATGGGGGGGGCATGGAGACACGGGGGGAGGAGGTGGGAGAGATGGGAATGTGGGGAGAAGTGGAGGGATGGGGGACACGGGGACACTGGGGGGGCGTGGGGACACATGGGGGGGGCATGGGGACACGGGGGGAGGAGGTGGGAGAGATGGGAATGTGGGGAGAAGTGGAGGGATGGGGGACACGGGAACACTGGGGGGGCGTGGGGGCACAGGGGGACGTGGGGGGAGATGTGGGAACATGGGGAGATGTGGAGGGATGGGGGAGCGGGGGGGATGGGGGGACACGGGGACAGTGCGGGGACGTGGAGGGATACGGGGGGACATGGGGACACTGGGGAGACACGGAGGGATGAGGGGACATTTGGAACGTGAGGGACATGGGCTCATGGAAGGATGAGTAGTCATGGGGACATTGGAGGATGAGGGGACATGGGGACATGGACAGACATGGGGGGGTGAGGGGGCAGGGGACATCAAGGACATGGGGGGACATGGAGGAATATGGTGGGATGAGGGGTCTTGAGGCCATGGGAGATCACGGAGGGATGAAGGGATACCAGAACACGGCGGGTCATGAAGAGTTGAGGGAACGTGAGGAGATAAAGGGACATGAGGGGACATGGGTGGACATGGGGTGACACGGTGGGATGAGGGGACATCAAGGGCATGGGGGGACATGAGGGGTCATGAGGCCATAGGAGATCACGGAGGGATGAAGGGACACCAGAACATGGCGGGTCATGAAGGGTTGAGGTGTCACGGGGACATGAGGGGACATGAAGGGACATGAGGGGATGTGTGGTGACATGGCGGGATGAGGGGACATCAAGGACATGGTGGGATGAGGGGACAGGGGACATCAGGGACATGGGGGAATATGGTGGGATGAGGGGTCATGAGGCCATGGGAGATCACGGAGGGATGAAGGGACACCAGAACATGGTGGGTCATGAAGGGTTGAGGTGTCATGGGGAGATGAGGGGACATGAGGGGACATGGGGACCCCCAGACTCCCCCTAAATCCCGTTCCCCAGCTTCTGCGAGGTGGCGGTGGCCAACGGGATGGACATTTTCCGAGTCTTCGATGCCCTCAACTACATCCCCAACCTGGTGCTGGGGGTGGAGGCCGCGGGGCGGGCGGGGGCGGTGGTGGAGGCCGCCCTGTCCTACACCGGGGACGTGGCCGACCCCTCCCGCACCAAGTACAGCCTCGACTACTACCTGGGCTTGGCCCGCGAGCTGGTGGCCGCCGGCACCCACATCCTCTGCATCAAGGTTTGGGGGGGGGACGACGACTTGGGGGGGGGGGGGGTTGGGGAGATGGGAGGGGGAATGAGGGGCTGGGAGGGGGGATGAAGGGATGGGAGGGGGGTTTGGGGGTCCTGGGGGGGTTGGGAGGGGGAATGAGGGGCTGGAAGGGGGTTTTGGGGGGGGTGGGAGGGGGGATGAAGGGATGGAAGGAGGGTTTGGGGGGGTTGGGAGGGGGAATGAGGGGCTGGGAGGGGGTTTTGGGGGGGGGGGAAGGGGGTTGAAGGGATGGGAGGGGGGTTTGGGGGTCCTGGGGGGGTTGGGAGGGGGAATGAGGGGCTGGAAGGGGGTTTTGGGGGGGGTGGGAGGGGGGATGAAGGGATGGGAGGGGGGTTTGGGGGTCCTGGGGGGGTTGGGAGGAGGAATGAGGGGCTGGGAGGGGGGATGAAGGGATGGGAGGAGGGTTTGGGGGTCCTGGGGGGGTTGGGAGGGGGTTTTGGGGGGCTGGGAGGGGGGATGAAGGGATGGGAGGAGAGTTTGGGGGTCCTGGGGGGGTTGGGAGGGGGAATGAGGGGCTGGGAGGGGGTTTTGGGGGGGGTGGGAGGGGGGATGAAGGGATGGGAGGGGGTTTTGGGGGTCCTGGGGGGGTTGGGAGGGGGAATGAGGGGCTAGAAGGGGGTTTTGGGGGGGGTGGGAGGGGGGATGAAGGGATGGAAGGAGGGTTTGGGGGGGTTGGGAGGGGGAATGAGGGGCTGGGAGGGGGTTTTGGGGGGGGTGGGAGGGGGGATGAAGGGATGGAAGGAGGGTTTGGGGGGGTTGGGAGGGGGAATGAGGGGCTGGGAGGGGGTTTTGGGGGGGGTGGGAGGGGGGATGAAGGGATGGGAGGGGGGTTTGGGGGTCCTGGGGGGAGGGATTTGGGGGTCTTGGGGGGCTGGCGGGAGGGATTTAGGGGGCTGGGAGGGGGGATCGGATGGAGGAGAGGGGGGGATTTGGGGGTCTTGGGGATCTGAGAGGGGAGTGAGGGGGTTTGTGGGGGGGTCTTGGGGGGCTGGGAGGGGGAATTTGGGGAGTGGAAGGGGATTTGGGGGGGCTCTGGGAGGGAGTATTTGGGGATCTGGGGGGGGGGGGGAATTGAGGATCCTGGGGGGCTGGGAGGTGACTTTGGGGTGTCCCCTCCTCCCTCAAGACACGTTGGGGCAACTCCTGGGTGGGAGGGCAGATGGAGATGTGGGGGTCCCTATGACCCCTGTGACCCCCCCCCAATGACCCCCCCTGACCCCTAATGTGTCCCGTCCCCCCCCCCCAAGGACATGGCGGGGCTGCTGACGCCGGCGGCCGCCCGGTTGCTGGTGGGGGCCCTTCGGGAGCAGTTCCCCGAGGTGCCCATCCACGTCCACACCCACGACACGGCGGGGGCCGGCGTCGCCTCCATGTTGGCGGCCGCCAACGCCGGCGCCGACGTGGTGGACGTTGCCGTGGACGCCATGTCCGGCATGACCTCCCAACCCAGCATGGGCGCCTTGGTGGCCTGCGCCCGCGGGACCCCCCTGGACACAGGTAGGGGACACCCCCGTGGAGGGGCCGTCGTGGTCTTTGGAGGTGGGGATGTGGTTATGGAGGTGCCACCATGGTCGTGGAGGTCCCACCATGGTCTTAGCAATGGCGAGGTGGCCGTGGAGGTGGTGACATGGTCATGGAGGTGCCACCATGGCCAAGGAGGTGGCAACATGGTCAGGGAGGTGCCACCATGGTCATGGAGGTAGCAGCATGGTCATGGAGGTGGCGCTATGATCATGGAGGTGCCACCATGGTCATGGAGGCGGCAACATGGTCAGGGAGGTGGTGCCGTAGTTGTGGGTCCCACCATGGTCTTGGCAATGGCAACATGGTCATGAAGGTGGTGACATGGTTATGGAGGTGTCACCATGGTCATGGAGGTGGTGATGTGGTCATGGAGGTGGTGACATGGCCGCGGAGGTGCCACCGTGGTCATGGAGGTGCCATCTTGGCCACGTTGATGGGCCCATGGCCATGGTGATGCCACCGTGGTCACGGCAATAGCACTATGGCTGTGGTGATGCCACCTCGGTCATGACATTATGCCCAATCCATGACGTCCCTCAACCACGGTGGCCCCCAACCCATGGCCACCTTTCCCCACGGTGTCCCCATGAGGTCTCCCACCCATGGGTGACCCCTAGCCGTGTCACCCCGCAGGCATCGCGCTGGAGCGGGTGTTTGAGTACAGCGAGTACTGGGAGGGGGCGCGGGGGCTCTACGCCGCCTTCGACTGCACGGCCACCATGAAGTCGGGCAACGCGGACGTCTACGAGAACGAGATCCCGGGGGGACAATACACCAACCTCCACTTCCAGGCCCACGCCATGGGGCTGGGCCACAAGTTTAAGGAGGTCAAGAGAGCCTACACTGAAGCCAACAAGATCCTCGGGGACCTCATTAAGGTGGGGCTGGGAGGGGTTGGGGGTGGTCTTCATGAGGGGATCTCTATGGAGGAGGTGATCTCCATGGGGTGCTGTTGATGGAGATGGTCTCTGTGGAATAGGTGGTCTCCACGGGGTGGGTGGTCTCCATGGGTTTGGATGGTCTCTGTAGGGTGGTCTCCATGGGGTAGGTGGTCTCCATGGGGTAGGATCATCACCATGGGGTGAGATGGTCTCCCTGGGGTGATGTCTGTGAGGTGAGTGGTGTCCATGGGGTGAGTTGTCTCCACGGGATATGTTGGTCTCTATAGGATGAGGTCCGTGGGGTAGGTGATTTCTATGGGGTGGGTGGTTTCCATAGGATGGTCTCCATGAGGTAGCTGGTCTCCATAGGGTGGTCACCGTGGGGTAGATTGTCTCCATGAGTTAGATGGTCTCCATGAGGTGGTCTCAATGGGGTGGGTGGTCTCCATAGGGTGTTCTCTATGGGGTAGATGGTCTCCATGAGGTGGTACCTGCGGGTTGGGTGGTCTCCATGGGTTGAGTTCTCCATGGGGTGAGCCGCTCCCCATCCCTAGGAAGGATCCCTAGGGGAGGAGCGTAGTGGTGTGACACCGTGAGGTGACCCCACGTGGTGACACCCTTGGGGTGACCTTGCCGGGCGCAGGTGACGCCGTCCTCGAAGGTGGTGGGGGACCTGGCGCAGTTCATGGTGCAGAATGGGCTGTCGCGGGAGGAGGTGGAGGCGCGGGCAGACGAGCTCTCCTTCCCCCTCTCCGTCGTGGAGTTCCTCCAGGGGCACATCGGAATCCCCCCGGGGGGCTTCCCCGAGCCCTTCCGCTCCCGGGTGAGTACTGGGAGGGCACTGGGAGGCACTGGGAAGGGACTGGGAGGCACTGGGAGGAGATGGGAGGGCACTGGGAAGCACTGGGAAGGGACTGGGAGGCACTGAGAGGAGATGGGAGGGTACTGGGAGGCACTGAGAGGAGATGGGAGGGGACTGGGAGGCACTGGGAAGGGACTGGGAGGCACTGGAGGGGACTGGAAGGGCATTGGGAGGCACTGGGAAGGGACTGGGAGGCACTGGGAGGAGATGGGAGGGTACTGGGAGGCACTGGGAAGAGACTGGGAGGCACTGGAGGGGACTGGGAGGAGATGAAGGGGGCTGAGGGGGCACTGGAGGGGAGTGGGAAGAGATGGGAGGGCTTTGGGAAGGCACTGGGAGGCACTGGAGGGGACTGGGAGGCACTGGGAGGAGATGGAGGGGGCTGGGAGGCACTCGGAGGGTTTACTGGGGGCCGTTGCCATGGCACCCAACCATAGCAACGGGACCCACTCCAGGTTGCCATGGCACCAGTACCTAGCAACGGGTCCCCACAGCACCAGTCCCTAGCAACGAGTCCCTATGTCTGGTTGCCATGGCACCCGACCCTAGCAACGGGTCCCTGTGCTGGTTGCCGTAGCAGCGGTCCCGAGCAACGGGGCCCCACACCACCAGACCCTAGCAACGGGTCCCAGTGAAGGTTGCCATGGCACCAGCCCCTAGCAACAAGTCCCACTACCAGTTGCCACGGTACTGGTCCCTAGCGACGGGTCCCTGTGGTGGTTGTCATGGCACCAGCCCCTAGCAACAGGTCCCTGTGGTGGTTGTCATGGCACCGGCCCCTAGCAACAAGTCCCACTACCAGTTGCCACGGTACCGGTCCCTAGCGACGGGTCCCTGTGGTGGTTGTCATGGCACGGGTCCCTAGCAACAAGTCCCACTACCAGTTGCCACGGTACTGGTCCCTAGCAACGGGTCCCAGTGAAGGTTGCCATGGCACCAGCCCCTAGCAACACGTCCCACTACCAGTTGCCACGGTACTGGTCCCTAGCGACGGGTCCCTGTGGTGGTTGTCATGGCACCAGCCCCTAGCAACAGGTCCCTGTGGTGGTTGTCATGGCACCGGCCCCTAGCAACACGTCCCACTACCAGTTGCCACGGTACCGGTCCCTAGCGATGGGTCCCTGTGGTGGTTGTCATGGCACCGGTCCCTAGCAACAGGTCCCCACAGCACTGGTCCCTAGCAACGAGACCCTAGCAACGAACCCAGGGCAGGATGCTGCGGTCCCTACCGCCACCCCCACATCTGGTTACCACGGCACCCAGCCCCCCCGGTTGCTATGCCAACGCCCTTCAATTCCCCCCCCCCCCCCTCACCTCCCCCCTGCTACAGGTACTGAAGGACCTGCCCCGCGTCGAGGGGCGACCGGGGGCTTCGCTGCCGCCGCTGGATTTCGAGGCGCTGGGGAAGGAGCTGGGGGCGCGGCACGGGGCCCCCCCCCGCCCCCGAGGACCTGCTCTCGGCCGCCCTGTACCCCAAAGTCTACGATGAGTTCCGCACCTTCACCTCCACCTTCGGCCCCGTCTCCTGCCTGGGCACCCGCCTCTTCCTCGAGGGGCCCACCATCGCCGAGGAGTTCGAGGTGGGGCGGGTTTGGGAGGCACTGGGGGCACTGGGAGGGGACTGGAGAGGACTGGAGGGCACAGGGAGGGGAGTAGAGGGCACTGGGAGGGGATTGGACGAGACTGGGGGGCACTGGAAGGCACTGGAAGGGGACTGGAGGGCACTGGGGAGTACTGGAAGGAGACTGGGAGGCAGTGGGAGGGGACTGGGCAGCACTGGGAGGGGGCTGGAAGGCACTGAAAGGCACTGGAAGGGGACTGCAGGGCACTGGTAGGCACTGGAAAGAAACTGGAGGGGACTGGGAGGCACTTGGAGGGGACTAGGGGCCACTGGGAAGAGACTGGAGGAGACTGGGGGGCTCTGGAAGGGAACTGGGGGGCACTGGGAGGTACTGGAAGGAGACTGGAGGGGACTGGGAGGCACTGGGAGGGCACTGGGAGGCACTGGAAGGAGAGTGGGGGGCACTGGGAGGGAACTGGAGGGCACTGGGAGGGGAATGGAGGGGAACCTTTGCACACCCACCCCCTTGCACACCCACCCCTTGCACGCTCACCCTTTGCATGCCTAGTCCGTTGCACACCCTCCCTCTTGCACACCCACCTCTTGCACACTCATCCCTTGCACCCACCCGTCGCTCACCTACCTCCTTGCACGCCCACCCCTTTGCCCACACCATTCCACACTTGGGCCCTTGCTCACCCACCCCTTGCACACCCACCCCCTTGCACACTCATCCCTTGCACACCCTCCCCCGTCTCCACTTGGCCCCTTGCACACCCACCCCCTTGCACACCCACCCCCTTGCACACTCGCCCCCTTCCACACCCACCCCCTTCCACACCCACCCCCTTGCACACTCATCCCTTGCACACCCTCCCCCGTCCCCACTTGGCCCCTTGCTCACCCGCCCCCTTGCACACCCACCCCCTTGCACACCCACCCCCTTGCCACACTCGCCCCCTTGCACACCCACCCCCTTGCACACCCAGCCCCTTGCACATTCATCCCTTGCACACCCTCCCCCGTCTCCACTTGGCCCCTTGCTCACCCGCCCCCTTGCACACCCACCCCCTTGCACACTCGCCCCCTTGCACACTCACCCCCTTCCACACCCACCCCCTTGCACACTCATCCTTGCACACCCTCCCCCGTCCCCACTTGGCCCCTTGCTCACCCACCCCCTTGCTCACCCACCCCCTTGCACACTTGCCCCCTTGCACACCCACCCCCTTGCACACTCTCCCCCGTCCCCACTTGGCCCCTTGCACACTCGCCCCCTTGCACACTCGCCCCTGGCACGCGCAGGTGGAGCTGGAGCGGGGGAAGACGCTGCACATCAAGGCGCTGGCCCTGGGGGACCTCAACGCCGCGGGGCAGCGGGAGGTTTTCTTCGAGCTCAACGGGCAACTGCGCTCCATCCTCGTGCGGGACACCCAGGCCCTGAAGGTGGGGGGCCGGGGGGGGGCAGAGGGGGGCCGGGGGGGGGGGGGTCTAAGAGGGTTTTGGGGGGATCTCAGGGGGTGCTGGGGGGATAATGGGGGCAGGTTTTCTTGGAGCTCGATGGGCAACGGTGCTCCATCCTCATGCAGGGACTAAGGCCAGGAAAGGGGGGGAGTCTGGGGGGGGGTAGGGGGGTTGAGGGGTCATGGGGGGGCCTGAGGGGGGGGGTCTGAGGGGGTTTTGGGGGGGTCTCGGGGGGGCTGGGGGGATGATGGGGGCAGGTTTTCTTGGAGCTCGATGGGCAACTGTGCTCCATCCTCATGAAGGAAACTTGGGGCTTGGGGGGGGGGGCCTGGAAGGGGTTTGGGGGTGTCTTAGGGGGGTTGAAGGGTCATGGGGGGGTCTGGGGGGGGGGGTCTGAGGGGGCTCTGGGGGGATCTCAGGGGGGGCTGGGGGGATAATGGGGGCAGGTTTTCTTGGAGCTCGATGGGCAACGATGCTCCATCCTCATGCAGGACTAAGGCCAGGAAAGGGGGGGAGTCTGGGGGGGGGGGGGTAGGGGGGGTTGAGGGGTCATGGGGGGGGCCTGAGGGGGGGGGTCTGAGGGGGTTTTGGGGGAGTCTTGGGGGGGGCTGGGGGGATGACGGGGGGAGGTTTTGTTGGAACTTGATGGGCAACTGTGCTCCATCCTCGTGCGAGACACTCAGGGCATGGCGGGGGGGGCCGGGGGGGGTTTGGGGGGGTCTTGGAAGGGGTTGGGGGACACAGGTGAGGTCTGGGGGCCATGAGGGGGGTCCTTGGGGACACGGGGGGGTCTTGGGGGACACAAGGGGGTGTAGGGGGACACAAAACCCCCCCCATTCACTCCTCTCCTTTTCCCCTTTCTCCCCTTTCTTGGGGGACATGAGGGGGGGTCTCGGGGGACACAGAGGGGTTTGGGGGGACACAGGAGGGCTTGGGGGGGTTCTGGGGGACCCAAGGGGGTCTTGGGGGACATAGGGGTGTTTGGGGGGGTTCTGGGGGACACAAGGGGGGTCGGGGGGGACACAGCACCCCCCCCCTTATGCCCCCCTTTTCCCCTTTCTTGGGGGACACGAGGGGGGGTCTCAGGGGACACAAGAGGGTTTGGGGGGGACATGGGGAGGTCTTGGGGGACACAGAAGGGTTTGGGGGACACAGAGGGGTTTGGGGGACACAGAGGGGTTTGGGGGGACACGGGGGGGGGGGTTGGGGGGTTCTGGGGGACACAAGTGGGTCTTGGGGGACACAAGAGGGTCTGGAGGGACACAACCCTCCCCCCTTACCCCTCCCCTTTTCCCCTTTCTTGGGGGACACGGGGGGGTCTTGGGGGACACAGGGGGATCTTGGGGGACACAGGGAGACACAAGGGGGTCTGGGGGGGACACAACACCGCCCCCCCCTTACCCTCCCTTCCCCCCTTCCCCCCCCCTTTTTTTTTTTTTTTCCCTTCCCCC
>NW_027415565.1:0-122000 GCF_964106895.1 Numenius arquata
CATCCCATGTGAGCCATGCCCAGGGGGTAACAGGAGCTAGCTGGGGAAGGGGAGGGGCAGGAAGTCATCCCCCAGGGGAGCGGAGCGGTTGGGGGGGCGTCCCAGGTGCGATCGGCAAGCGGTGGTATCGTACTCGTGGCTGTGTATTCCTCTGTCGGTGTTATTATTGTTGTTGTTTCTTGCTCTCCTTGCTGTTCTGTTAAATTGCCTTTGTCTCAACCCACGAGTTTTTGCCTTTTTCTTCCGATTCTCCCCTCCCAGCCGCGCTGGCGGGGGGAGGGCCCCATCTGAGCGAGCGGCTGACACGTGGTCCTTTGTTGCCGTCTGAGGCTAAACCACGACAGCGGCTGGGTTTGAATTCTGAGTGATGCCCAATTCACCACTATCAGTCCAGTCGCGTTTAATATATTAAACTGTCACGATTCTGGATACACTGACAGTGGACTGCACCTTCAGTCTAGTCGTGCTCACAAACTAGCACGGCCGCACTCCAGTGTCTGGTCGTGTTCAGTGAGAAACCCAAACAGCTAGCTACTTAAACAGTGCAGTTTATTTAAGCAACAGATATAAAGGTTCTTATGGTTTGCCGGTGATAAGTACAGTCTGCAAAGCACGTGCAAGTAAAAGAAAAATGTTAATGGTACAGAGCACGCGACAAAGTTCCAAACAATACAGCCTGGCTCTAAGTGTAACAGGTAACCCTCTGGAGAGATTTCTGAGTTCCCCGAGGAAGCACTCGGTATAGTCTAAGTCTGACCCACAGGCGTCCCTATGGGGGGAAGAAAGGCTCAGCCCCTCGACTGGTCCCGGGAGTCAGAGGCAGTCTGTGATGGGGTCCTCCCTGACTTGTTTACGATGGTGTCTTCCCCAGCATCCCCCCTTTCTTGGGTTATTTTTATATTATTTTTTACCTTCAAGGTGGAGTTTGAGTGACTTTAGTCATACATACCTTTATTATGATTGGTGTAAAATTCTCTCGCCTCACATTTAAAGGTAGAGTTTAGGAAAAATTCAGGGCGCAGACTCAAGGAGGAGTGGTCGCACCTTGGAGGCGGGTAGCCTTCGGGCTGGAGGTGTGTTTTGGTATTATAATGACATTAGAATGAGCAAAGTTTGCACAAAGGACAGCATTTCATCAAAATTTGACAGACTGTTGGCTCAGGGTGGCAAGCATGCCACTTATCACTTCCATAGGATCACCTTGTTCCCATATCTGCTGTGTAATCACAGAGCTTGGCCATGGAATCTTCACTCCACTCCATCCTCCGTGTTGCAAGCAATATTGTTCAGGGAGTCATAGATGTAGCGGATTCCTCGCATACCAGCTGCTGCTGTGTTCCACCCTGGAAATGTTTCCATTTTATACCTTTCCTTAATGTGTGAACAACGCTATATATTTTTAATAAAAATTATATCTTAGGAATTATTCCACACCAGCCCCAGGGGGATGGGGAGGCTGAGAGCCCTCTCTGCCCCCAGCAGCTGCTGTGCCCTTCAGAGGGGCTGGGGCTGTGGGGGGAGTGCCCAGAGCTCTGCAGCACCCTGTGGGGAGCAGTGCTGTGGGGCCAGCCCAGACTGGGGGGCTCTGCTGGGCTGGGCTGGGAGAGGGCAGGGGAGGTGGGGGAGAGCCAGAGAGGGGCTGGACTGGTCTGGGAAGGTCCCAGGAGAGGAAAGCCCCAATGGCAGCGGAGCTGTGTGACCATGCCGGGTGAGGACCTGCTCCAGTGGGCATGTGGGGCAGAGCCAGGTCTCCTGGAGAAGGAAGCAAGTCATGAGAGGGGCAGAGAGAGGAGCTGGTCTGTGCCATGTTCCCTGGCCATCCTGGGGAAGCTGCCCCAGGGCAATGGGGAGGGGATCGTCCAACTGGGGGGCTGCTGGGGGTGGGGGCAGGGAGGGTGGCCATGGGGACTGTGCTGGTGGGGACCTTTCCCCACCTCATGAACACACCCTGATCTGTGTGGTGCCTTCACCGCAGGGCTGTGGGGCCATGCTGGGCAGTGGGGCTTGTCCAGCCCCAGTGAGGAGGTCTCCTCCTCTTGCCCCACGCTCCCCAGCACAGTTTCAGCCGACAGGCGTTGCCACAGTCCCTGTGGGCTGGGTGTTGGGGGTCTCCATGTGTCCTGCTGGGATCCCATGCAGGGACCTGCCGTGTGTGTCTCTGCTTGGAGCTGGTCACCATGGCCTGGCTGCCCAGTCCCAGGAGATCCTGGCCAGGCTGTGCTTGGAGATGGGCTGTGATGGTCCTCACCCACAGCAGGAACCGAGCACCAGCAGAGAGAGCTTCCCAGGGAACGAGTGCCTCACGCTGTGCTGGGTGCACGTGTGAGCCTTGGGGGATGTCCTCACACTGAGATCCTTCATGGTAGAAAAAGGGAACCATCGTATCCCAAAGTACCTGGAGCTGGGTGGGAGCTGTGAGTGTTGCACAAAGGCTCACACACAGAAAGACTATTATAAAAAGAAAAAAAAAAAACTTTCATTGGTCTCTACTGATCCCAGTGCAGTGGGGGTGCACACAGACAGGGCTCTGACACCCAATTCACCACCGCTGTCACTAAAGATCAGAGCGGTTTCATGCTGGCACCCACTGACACCCCGTGTCCCATAGCTCTTGCCAAAGTTGGTCTCTAACCCAAAGCCCTCCTCAGACACCTCCCCATAGATCAGGGGCTCAGGGACTTGTCTCAACAAATTGGACCACCCTTCTGGCCGCTGCTGGAAAGTCCCCACTCTGTCAGGGTCTTTCCGCTGCTGCCGCCAGAATCATGATCATGAGGGCTTTTTTGGCTTTCAGTATTTTATTTTCTTGGGTTTTTAGGATTACTCTTTAACCAGCCCTAGGCCTGTGTTTTCCATTCCTTTAGAGCCCTCCATGGAGACTTCAGCCTGCAGGAATCTCTCACCCATCATGGAGGTCACTATCCTGGGACTGAGCATTCACCCTAATCTGCGGGTTCCTCTCTTCCTGCTATTCCTGATACTCTGCCCCATGGCCATGGCTGCAAACATCTCCACTGTTGTGCTGGTGGTGGCTGACAGGCACTGAGTGGGACGTGACAATGTCCCAGCCTCTCATGAGGCCCCGTGATGTCACAAAGGGAGGCTCTGACTGCACTGTTATGTCACAAAGGGGGGGCGTGTCTCCCTGCCCCACTATAAAAGGGGAGCACGGATGCGCTGGGCACCGCAGTCTGGCATCGTCCGGGCAAACTGCAGCCTCTGCCCCCGAGCAGTGTTGGGGTCCCGTCACTGGGGACCCTGGAGTTCACTGGGGATCCCCATCCTGTGCTGGCCACTGGTGGGGTGTTGTGTCGCTGGTGAGGGAGCCAAGGAGGGAAGGAGCTGGACCTGCTGTTTGTGACCAGGGAAGGACTGGTCTCCTCTCGCTGAGGAGCTCAGCTCCAGTGCAGGTGAGTCCCCACTGGGGAAGGGAACTGCGGCAAAAAGGGCTGGCAAGGGCAGGTTGAGGGCCATCAGGGGATGTGAGAGAGAGACGGATCCCTGGAGTCGCAGCCGGCCTCCCGGGATAGAAACCCAGCAGGCAGACAGAGCCCCTGCTCCAGAGAACTCCCTTTCCTCTCTCCACCCCACGGAATGTGCTGACTTGGAGGAGAGGGGGCAATGGCAAGAGGTTCCTGCCCAGCCACTAACCCCACCTTCCCAGATGCCATTGCACAGCAGGGACAGTGCTCTGCAAGGGCAACGGGACAGCCATGAGGATGACGGTCCTTCCAGCTTGGAGGTGTCCTCGAGGTCTAGTCGGACCACCCCCCTCATCAAACCCTCCGCAGTAAAGGATAAAAGATGGGTCACTGCCACAGGCGACTGGCTCCTGAAGGGAGCAGAAGGCCCCATACACAGGCTGGAGCCGCTGCACAGGGAGGGCTGCTGCCTCACCATGACAGAATCACAGAATCTTCTTGGTTGGAAGGGACCTTTGAGATCATCGAGTCCAAGCACAAAAAAAAAAACCCCAAAACCAAAAAGCAAAAAAACAAAAAACACAAAACAAACACCCAACACCACACCCCACACCCACCCACAAACAGACACAAACCAACAATCTCGGGCACTGGAGCATGCCCTGAAGTGCCACGTCTACACGTGTCTTAAATACCTCCGGGGATGGTGACTCCACCACCTCCCTGGGCAGGCTGTTCCAGTGCCTGACCACCCTCTCAGTAAAGTAATTCTTCTTAATATCTGATCTAAACCTCCCCTGCCGCAACTTCAGACCATTTCCTCTGGTCCTGTCATTATTTCCTTGGGAGAAGAGGCCAACACCCACCTCTCCACAACCTCCTTTCAGGCAGTTGTAGAGGGCAATGAGGTCTCCCCTCAGCCTCCTCTTCTCCAAACTAAACATGCCCAGTTCCCTCAGCCTCTCCTCGTATGACTTGTTCTCCAGACCCCTCACCAGCTTGGTGGCTCTCCTCTGGACACGCTCCATCAGCTCAATGTCCTTCCTGTAGTGAGGGGCCCAGAACTGAACACAGCCCTCGAGGTGAGGCCTCAGCAGTGCCCAGGACAGAGGCACCATCACTTCCGTGCTCCTGCTGGCCACGCTGTTCCTGATACAGGCCAGGATGCCGTTGGCCTTCTTGGCCACCTGGGCACACTGCTGGCTCATGTTCAGCCGGCTGTCCACCAACACCCCCAGGTCCTTTTCTGCTGGGCAGCTTTCCAGCCACTCTTCCCCGAGCCTGTAGCTTGCCTGGGGTTGTTGTGACTGAAATGCAGGACCCGGCACTTGGCCTTATTGAACCTCATCCCATTGGCCTTGGCCCATTGATCCAACCTGTCCAGATCCCTCTTTAGAGCCTTCCGACCACCAAGCAGATGAACATGATATCATGAAGAGATAGAGTTCAGGATCATGAGTGATACATGCAAAACAAGAAGTAGCATTGCAGCCTTGGACTTCAGGAGGGCTCACTTTGACCTATTCAAGAAACTGCTTGGAGAAATCCCACAGTTTAGGGCTCTGGAAGGTCAGGGGTCTCAAGAGAGCTGGTTGATATTCAAATACCACTTTCTCCAAGCTCAGGATAGGTGCATCCCCAAGAGGAGGAAAGGAGGCAAGGGAAGCAGGAGACCTTCGTAGTTGAGCAGGGAGCTTCTGGAAAAGCTCAAGTGGAAAAAGGAAGTTTAGAGTGCGTGGAAGAAGGGACTGACCACTTGGGCAGATTACAAGAATGCCGTCACAGTATGCAGGCATGAAACGAGGAAAGCCAAGGCCTCCTTGGAATTCAACCTGGCAAGGGATGTCAAGGTCAACAGGAAGGGTTTCTTCAAATCTATCAAAGGTAAAAGGAAAACTAGAGCAGATGTGGGCCCACTGTTGAATGACACAGGGGCCCTGGTGACAGAGGATGCAGAGAAGGTGGAGTTGCTGAATGCCTTCTTTGCTTCAGTCTCTGCAGCTCAGGCCAGCCTTCAGGAGTCCCAGACTTTGGAGGTAACTGAGAAAGTCTGGACAAAGGAAGACTTCCCCTTGGCTGAGGAGGATCAAGTTAGAGATCCATTAAGCAAAATGGATATCCACAAATCGATGGGCCCTGATGGAATGCACCCACGAGTGCTGCGGGAGGTGACATAAGTCATTGCAGGGCCACTCTCCATCCTCTTGGAAAGGTCCTGGAGAACAGGAGAGGTGCCTGAGGTCTGGAGGAAAGCCAATGTCACTCCAGTCTTTGAAAAAGGGAAGAAGAATGACCCAGGAAAATACAGGCCAGTCAGCCTCACCTGCATCCCTGGAAAGATGGTGGAACAGCTTGTACTGGGCATCAGAGGGTTGTGATCAGTGGCTCAGAGTCCAGTCGGAGGCCTGCAATTAGTGGTGTTCCCCAGGGGTCAGTACTGGGTCTGGTCATGTTCAATATATTCTTCCATGACCAGGATGAGGGGACAGAGTGTACCCTCAGCAAGTTATCTGATGACACAAAACTGGGAGGGGTGGCTGACAGTCCAGAAGGCTGGGCCACCATTTAGTGAGACCTGGACGGGCTGGAGAGTTGGGCAGAGAGGAATCTGATGAACTTCATCAAAGGCAAGTGTAGTGTGCTGCACGTGGGGAGGAATAACCCCCTGCACGAGTACAGGTTGGGGCTGACCTGCTGGAGAACAGCTCTGAGGAGAAAGACCTGGGAGTCCTGGTGGACAACAGGATGACCATGAGACAGAAATGGGCCCTTGTGGCTGAGAAGGCCAATGGCATCCTGGGGTGCATCAAGAAGAGCATGACCAGAAAGTGGAGGGAGGTCATCCTGCCCCTGTGCACTGGTGAGGCCCCATCTGGAGCACTGGGTCCAGTTCTGGGTCCTCCATTTCCAGAAGGACAGGGAACTGCTGGAGAAAGTACAGCAAAGGGCTACGAAGTTGATGAGGGGCCTAGAACATCTCTCTGCTGAAGCGGAGCAGAGGGGCAGAATCACCTCCCTCGTCCTCCTGGCCACACTTCTTTTGATGCAGCCCAGGATGCGGGGGGCTCTCTGGGCTGCCAGCACATGCTGCCGGCTCATGTTGGGCTTCTTGTCCACCAACATCCCCCAGTCCTTCTCCTCAGGGCTGCTCTCCATCCATTCTCCACCCATCCTGTATTTGCGCCTGGAAT
The DNA here is from genome assembly GCF_964106895.1 of Numenius arquata. Lineage (NCBI taxonomy): Eukaryota > Metazoa > Chordata > Aves > Charadriiformes > Scolopacidae > Numenius > Numenius arquata. The sequence continues at coordinate 6,614 of NW_027415565.1, forward strand.
TTCCATGTCCCGTGTGCAGGAGCTTGCATTTGGCCCGGTTGAACTTCATGCTGCCTGCTGTCCCCTAAATGCTCTAGAATCCCTCAAATTCCATGCACAGGGGTTTGTAGATGTGACCCAAGAAGACATGTGATAATGGAACAGGGTCATCCTGTTGCAGAGGAGATGTCTGGAAACGGAGACATCTTGCTGTTCAGGTGTTTGTTAGACGCTGTGGGCTGGAACTCTGAAGCCTGAAGTGGTGTGGGAAGGTCAAAACGTTGCCACCAGAAGTATCTTGGGTTGACTGAAATTTCCCAGAGAAGGTCGCAAACCTGTAATGGGCTGTAGTTGGAGGTAGCTTCACTCTACCCGAGATGGTCTACTCTATATCGATGATCTACTTTATCTCGATGGCCGAGATGGGCAAGCCAAAGTTTGCAAGGAGGATCCAAAAATTCTGTTGCACCTACTGCTATCAGATGGGCAGAGCAGGGAACTTCCCACCGTGCCTGAGCTGTTCCTCAGAGCTGTGTCCAAAAGCTGATTTCCTTGCCTGAATATCTGAGGGCCTTGTGAAAACCACTCATCTCCTGAGTCATTACAGTTCCCTCCACAGAGATGGATGGAAGAGGTTGGCCTGTAGTTCAGATTCCACCCTTCTTGAGTTTAAACACTCCCCATGCATCGGCATTCCTCAGCAGGCGATAATTGAGCCTGGAGAAGTTTGACTTCCCTCTGGCCCTTTGTCGGCTCTGTCGGCAGGCGGTCATTAAACCTCAAGGAGCCTGCGCCTGAGAGGTGTCCCAGCTCAGGGGAGATGCTGGTCACAACCCACTGCCATCCAGGAGAGCACAAAGGGTCTCACTCACAGGCTCTGAGAGACAAAACTTTCATCACTATTGTCAGATAATTGTGGTGCCTTCCCGAGTGGGCTACGACCCAGGCAGCAGGAGTTCCGGGGACAATTCCCCAGTAACAGGAGTTCCAGGTACGGTCAGAGAGTGCCCGACTCACTGGACTTGTGACTGGGACAAGAAAGCCCCCGATTGTCCAAACTCACTGCCCCTGCAACCAAGATAAGAAAGTGCCAGATCATCCCAGTCCTGCGCTTGTGACCAAGACAAGAAGACAATGTTGGCTGCTCCCGACATGGCAATGTGGCCCAGGGAGGGTCTGCACCAAGCACCGAGTAGCCTCTGGACCTCCTGCTCCTGCCTTCCCAGCCAGGGCAGAGGCTGAGGAGATGGTTCTCCCAAAGTGGAAGCCCAACAGGACTGGAAGGAGTGATGGCCACTCGCTCCCCTTGGCTAGCCAAGGAGTAAGGGGTCCTATGCCCCTCCCATGCTGGAGAGAGGAATCCTACCTGGAAGGACATAGCCACTGCTCTGCTGCCTTCAGCTCCCAACAAGGCAGGCCCCTCTGCCTCAGCAGGTCTGAGGCTTTCTGATGCTGTGAGTCATCTGAAGGGAGCTGAGGGGCATGAGATTTCGGGGGATTTTCTTGTCCTGCTCACACAATTCAGAGATGTCCCTGGTTCAGTTTACATCATGTTTCTGGGGGGTCAGCACTGCCTGGAGCTGCTGACGCAGTCTCCACCACCTCAGAGCTTCCATCCCACCAGGGAGTCAAGGCTGTTGTTTTTACTCTCTGCAAATCCTCTGGAGGGACACGCTGCAGCAGGAACCTTCAGAGTCTCCTTCCTGCTATAAACCCTGGGAGACTTCCGAGAGCAGGGAGTCTTCAGGTGCTGCTGGAGACTCACCTTTGGATGTGCTGGGAGAAGAGGGCAAGGGCAGAGCAAGGAACGAGCCCTGGTTCAGGGCTTGCAGCGAGGTCCAAGAAGTGAAGGACATGGTAGGGAAGAGGCAGAAGGCGAGACCCTAAGCTGGGACTTCATTGCCATGATCCATCAGAGCAGATGTCTCTGATCCATGAGGAGGACTGCAGGGCTGGGCCTGATGTGCTGCGAGTGAGGGAAGGCTGAGTGTTATTAGTCAGGCTGCTGGGTCTTTGAGCAGAAGAGATGAGAGCATAGAGTCCCGAGTCTCACCCTTGTCCTTTCCTGCCTGTCGTCCCAGCCCAGCTCCTCCCTTCTCCCAGACCCCCCCGAGCCCCTGGCACCGCACAGTGAGATCCCAGGGACTGCCCCGGGACACTCTCCCACCTTGGCTGGGTGGGGGGAGCCTTCGGGCAGGCTGTGTGGGGCCACATTGCCCGTGCCCGTCCCTTCATCCTTCACAGGGCTATTTCATCTCCCGCTTGTTTTCTTTCTCTGTTTTGCTGCTGTGTGTTGACATCATGATTATGTCCTCCAGCTCTCAGCCATCTCGCTCCCATGCAGTGGAGAGGGCTGGGGGCATCAATCAATTTTATAGCTTTTGGCAAACTCTCCCTGTGATTATCACCACTGGAAGACATGGATTCCAGTCCAAGAGGTGGGTGTGAGACACTTGGAGGGCACTGCTGTTAGAGAGAGCTGTGCTTCTCGGGCATGAGCTTTCTCCAACCCTGCGCTGAGGCATGTCCCTGGCATTGCCCATGCCCCTGGCCCTCATCCTGTCCCTCCTCTCCCCCAGGCACCCTGGGGACGCCCCCCTCAGTGTCCCGCTCTCTCACGGAGCCCCAGAACGCAGTCGGCTGTGCCATGGGAAGCAAATGGCTCTGCCCAGCAGCTTTCATTCACAGAATGACAGAGTAGCTGGGCTTGGAAACCACCTCAGGATGTCATCCTGTCCAAGCCTCCCCTCTTGACAGCAGGCTCAGCTGGAGCAGGTGGCTCAGGACCATGTCTGGTCCAGTTTTGAACGTCCACAAGGATGGAGCCCCCGTAAGCTCTCTGGGCAACCTGTTTCCAGTGTTTGACCACCCTTTCTTTAAATGGAATTCCCTGGAATTCAGTGTGTCCTTTCCTCATGTCACCGCTGAAGAAGGTCTGGAGCTGTCTCCTTTTTCTCTCCCATCCTTCCTCCCTGAACAACCTCTCCCACATGGCTGTGGCTTGGTTGACTAGCTATTTATTTTTTCATTGCTTCCTTGTCACTTTTTATGCTACATCTTGACCTACAGTGTGATTTTCCAGCATGCTTTCTGGCGGTCCCAGAGCACAGTTCCCTGTTCTTTTGAGGCTGTAATTCCTGACCTGCCCTTGCTTTGAAGGAAGAATATTATTTTCCTGCTTTTATGAGCAATGAAAAGCAGAAAGCTAATGTGAAGAGAGCAATGCCCTACACAAAACAATGTTGAAGTTCAACACTGAAATGTGTTTCATTCTCATAGTTCCTCTTTGTGGAAACTGAGGAAATGAAAGAAAAACAACATGGAGGAAGGGGAAAGGGACAACAGGACATCATCCATGGATTTTGTGCTGCTGGGAATAAGTGATGTCCCCACCCACCAGAACCTGCTCTTTCTCCTCTTGCTTATGATCTACTCAGTCACCATGGTTGGGAACATCCTCATCGTTGTGCTGGTGGTGGCCGACCAGCAGCTGCACACCCCCATGTACTTCTTCCTGGGCAACCTCTCCTCCTTGGAGACCTGCTACAGCTCCACCATCCTGCTTCGGTTGCTGGTCAGCTTCTTGACAGGGGACAGCACCATCTCTGCGCACGGCTGCATGGCTCAGTTCTACTCCTTTGGTTCCTTTGTGACTACTGAGTGTTACCTGCTGGCGGCCATGTCCTGTGACCGGTACCTGGCCATATGCCAGCCCTTGCTCTATGCAAGCCTCATGACCTGGAAGGTCTCCATACATCTGGCAGCTGCCTCTTGGCTGTTGGGTTCCCTGCTGCTGGTGGTAGTCACGGTCTTCTTATCCCAGTTGCAGTTCTGTGGCCCCAAGGCCATTGACCACTTCTTCTGTGACTTTACCCCATTGCTGGAGCTTGCCTGCAGTGACACCAGAGCAGTCACAATGGTTTCTTTCATATTTGGTATCTTGGATGTAGTTTTTCCCTTCCTTTTCATGCTGGCCTCCTACGTGTGCATCATAGCTGCCATCCTGAGGATCCCATCCAGCACAGGCAGACAAAAGGCCTTCTCCACTTGCTCCTCTCACCTCACTCTTGTCACCATTTTCTATGGCACCCTTTTTGTTGTCTACACACTGCCTAGAAGAGCCCCTCTGAGGCAGCTTCACAAAGTGTTCTCCTTTTTCTACACCATCCTCACTCCCCTGGTCAACCCCCTCATCTACAGCCTGCGGAACAGGGAGGTCAGGGAGGCCATCAGGAAAATGATGAGGAAAGCCCTGGCCTCACCCAGAGCTCATGCTCCCTTGGTGATAGAGGCAAAAGACACTTCTAGTTCCTTTGGAAGCTCTGGCTACCAGCTGGCTCTTCAGAAGTGCTTGCCACTGAGAACACTTGTGCAGTAGCAGGGGAAGAGATCTTTGGAAATATCCGGGTTGAAAAAACAATGTTGATAATGTTTGTTTTTAACTTGATAATAACCACCTTGGTGGTCTTACATGTGGGAACTGTTGAAGTGTCAAGGCTTCCTTTGCTTGAGGAGATAAGGAAAGGTGTTTGGCCTAATATGTGAATACTTTCCAAGGGACATCACGAGGGCGTCTCTCTCACTGTGGGTTCCCAGAATGGGAATCACCTCACCCTGTAGTGATATTGTGTAGAGCATGAAGATCACACGTGAAGATCAGCCACTTAGGAAGGTCTACTGTTACTGCACTGTCAAGGAGAAAGAGGAGATTTCCAATGGATGGTTCATGTGGGTTACACCCTCACACCTCTCTCCCCTCCTCTGGTCAGGGCCTGTTGCAGGCATGTCCTAGGAACCAGCTGGGGATGGTCGGGAACCTTCCTGACTGTCCCAGCCTTTCCAGGATGACAGAAGCAGCCACACACTGGCTACTTTACCAGCACCCTTGGCTGTCACTTTTCACGTCACGTATGACCAATCAGCTCCCTGACACTCCCTCCACATGTCCTTGTTCTCGAAGCACCCTGCCCCACTCAGCAGTGAGACCACAAGTTTTTGCCTTCCTCTGGCTTCCAACACTCTTGGAAGCCCTTCCTGCCACCCTCTGCATCACCCAAGCAGTGCCCAGCCTGGGGGAAGCTCTGCCCTGTGCGTGAGGAGGGTGGAGGGACGAGGAGCAGGGAAGGCTGGAAGGAGACAGGACAGCTCTGTGAAAGGCCAAGGGGGAAGACATTGCTGAAGCTGGGGCTTGACCCTGGGGGTCATCAGTGTAAGGCTCTTTCAGCTGAGCTCCATCTGTCCCTCCCCAGGAGCCCTTGTCTCGGTGCCAGCCCTGTTTCAGCTCAGAAAGGAGCACAAGAGGAGTGCTCCTCAGGGAGGTACCTGTGACCAGTCCCAGCCCAACCCCACTCCTGGGACCTGTCCTCTCCCTGCCCAGGCCTGGCTGTGCCAAGAGCCCACCCCCGGCCACCCCACCTCAGCCCATTCCTGAAAGGTTTGGGCACAGCCCTCGTTAGGAGCTGGAGCTGCCTTGGCTTTACAGGCAGGCTGGGGGCAAGACGGTGGCATGTGGGGAGGGCACAGCAGTGCTGGGAGCGGGGGCACCAGGGGGGAACAGGGCTGGGACCTATGGCTGCACACAGGGGCATTGGGGAGCTAGTGCCTCCATGGCTAGACAGGTTATGGGACTGGGGGGATGCAAGCTCAAGGGTAGGAGCACTGGGATTTTCTTGGACTTCCAGTGCAAGCGTGACTGTGGCGAAGGCAAGTGGGCAGGCTCAGGAACAGGCAACTGGAAAAGAAAGCGTTCTGGCCTCCTGCCTCCCGCTCCACTTCATCCATATAAAAGCCTGGACAGTTCTTGTGTCTCAACCAGGTTATCTTTGAAGATGAAAGAGTTGTCCGAGGCTCCTTTGTCCTCCAGGACAGTTTCCCATGAAATCCAGCCCAGGAGCTACCTAAAAAAGTGTCAAGGAAGAAATATTTGACAGGGTTATGATTTAGCAGAAATTCGAGATTTACTAATGGTTTGAGGTTGATCAAAAAGTTGAATTTTAAGTGCACTTAATCATTAACCAATTTAAAGATTAACAAGGCGATTTAGTAGAATATGTTATAATTAAAACAGCGACTTAATTACAGATTCAAGAATAACAAGATTCACACTGACTTACTACACGGCACCCTAAATCAACATATATGTATGGATATATGCCTAATCACCAAACATACAAAGACACACCGTCCAAGGAGCCGCACACACACCACCCCGGTCTGTAACTGCAAGGACCAGAGTCCTTTCGCAGGGGGCGACTCCATGAGCCGATGGGCGCCCATTTGACTCCTCACACACAGACAGACAGGCAGAAATATGTGAATCCAGTGAAATGTAAAAATACCCAGGCTCTTCCTGCCTTGCTGAGAGCCACTCCCAGGTGACCAACAGCCTCCGTAAGAGTGGCTGTAGGGCAGAGGGAAGGGAGGCATGGAGAGTCGCACTGACCTTATGCCACCAGGAGTTGTTGTCTTTGTATCAGCCCTTAGGAAGCCTGACCAAAGCCTCTCCCAGATTCACTGTTGGCAGGAGGATCTCCTCTAGATCCCTGTGGTCTGAGCCTCCTCCTGACATCAGTCTGCACCCCTGGGCTAGCTGCTCTGCCTGGCACTGGAGGATCAGGCCACTCTCCTAAGCAGAGGCAGAGCTCCCTGGCACACTTCTACACCCAACCATCTCCCCCTCCTGCCCTGTCTCTCTTTGCAAAGAAACACCACTCAGATTTGAAGAGGTGCTTCAGGCCTGCTCGTTGCTGTCACTCGCACTCCTCTGGGTATCCAGAGAGCCCTGAGCAGTGCTTGGCTCCTCTTTAAGGACAGAACCAGAATGTCCTCCTTTAAGACATAACCAGAGTGTTCACAGATGTCTCAGGACAACGAATGAGCCCATTCTCATGGTTCCCATGCTCACCTGCTGCAGGTGCACACCCTCCTGCCTGGTGGTGATTGGGGTAAGGAGCAACTGTCACTGCCAACTGTACTGCTCAGGGCTGTGGTCACACCATCAGATAACGTAGCTCCAGCTTCCCACCTGGCTCCTGCTTCCTGCATTGCCTTCATTGCAAGGCTGCCACACAGCCTCATGGAGCGAGCACGTATTTCTCAGGCTCCTGAGCCCCCCCACAGCGTGCAGGATGCCTTTACGTGAGCTGGGTGAAACAGCTGAGCTCCTGGGATTCAGCAGTCACCTTGGGCTTCAGGCCCTCTCTTCCTGCTCTTCCCAGTGATCCGCACCATCATCCTGGCTACACACCTCTGCATTACAAACCTCTCCATTGAGTGCTGGAATGGAGGGATACAGGCTCTTCAGGAAGGACAGGCAGGGGGGACAAGGAGGGGGTGTTGCCCTCTATGTCAAGGGCCAGCTGGAGCACATGGAGCTCCACCTGGGGATGGATGAAGAGCCAATGGAGAGCTTATGGGTCAGGATTCAAGGGAATGCAGGGGCAGGTGACATTACAGTGGGGGCCTGCTTACAGGCCACCTCACCAGGAAGAGTGAGCAGAGGAGGCCATCTATAGACAGATAGGAGCTGGATCACGTTCACAGGCCCTGGTTCTCAGGGGGAACTTAAACCACCCCAGTGTCTGTTGGAGGGACAACAACAGCAGGGCAACAAGCAACCCAGGAAGTTCTTGGAATGCATCAATGACAACTTCCTTCTCCAAGTGGTAGAGGAGCCAATGAGGAGAGGAGCTATGGTGGACCATGACCTTAGTAACAAGGAGGGGCTGGTGGGGAATGTCAAGCTCAAGGGCAGCCTTGGCTGCAGTGACCATGAAATGGAAGAGTTCAAGATCCTTAGGGCAGCGAGGAGGGTGCGCATCAGGCTCAGTGCCCTGGAGAGCAGACTTTGGCCTCTTGTGGGATCTGCTTGATAGGGTACCATGGGATAAAGCACTAGAGGACAGAGGGGCCCAAGGAAGCTGGTTAGTATTCAAGGATCACCTCCTCCAAGCTCAGGAGCGATGTATCTCAACAAAGGAGAAGTCAGGCAAAAAAAGCCAGGAGGCCTGCATGGATGGACAGGGAGCTCCTGGACAAGGTCAAGCAGAAAAAGGAAGCCTACAGAGGGTGGATGCAAGGACAGGGAGCCTGGGAGGAATAGACAGAAACTGTCCCAGTGGCCAGGAACCAAATTAGGGAAGCTAAAGCCCAGGTGAAATCAAATCTGGCCAGAGACATCAAGGGCAACAAGAAAAGTTTCTATAAGTATGTCAGGGATAAAGGGAAGACTAGGGAAGATGCTGGCCCTCTCCAGAGGGAAAGAGGAGACCTGGCAACCCAGGATATGGAGAATGACTTTTTTGCCTTGGTCTTCACCGGCAAGGGCTCTAACCACACCACCCAAGTCACAGAAGGCAAAGCCAGGGGCTTTGAGGATGAAGAACCGGCCACTCTGGGAGAACCATCTAAGTGTGAGACCATCTAAGGAACCTAATGATGCATATTGCCCCTGAAGGTTCAATTAGATTCTGCCCTGTCACCTTCCCTGTGGTGCCTAATGGTAGGATAAGGAAAGGCGATTCGTGATTCTCATGGTTCTCATGCCCAACTCTTTTCCTGACAGGAGAAATGACCCTGCTGGAAAGTAATCTCTCCTGCACTGAGGGAAGATCAGTGATTCCTTCAGCCCGTGTCACAGCAGGTTCACCTGGATTCCCAGAGACATCTCTGGGAAGCCCAGAGGGGGCAGAGAAAGTCACAGTTTGGGTTTGTGGGAGCCATAGGTGAGAGCTGAGTTCACTTCCAACCCAGGACTACAAACCAGGGATGAGATGCCTCGACTGACAAAGCTGACTCCCTTTGCTCAGCGGGGGCAAGTGAGATCTGTCCCTGTCCAGGTTTCCTGTCTCATCCCAGAAGTGACAAGACCTTTCTCACGAGTAACTCTCTGACAGGAGAACTGGCACGGCTGGAAAGAAGTGTCTCTCCAGAGGTGCAAGAGAGACCGCACATTGTCACTTCAGTCTCGTTCCCAGCAGGATCCCCTGGAGGCACAGGGACACCTCGAGGGAGCCCAGAGGGGGCAGAGAAAGTGAGGTCTTGGGCTGTTCCTCTGCTGCTGAGCTGGGCCGGGCTCCTGGGACGGAGGGAGCTCATGGCCATGGGGCAGCGCTGCAGAGAGACAGCTCTGCCCAGGAGCAGCTCCTCTGCCAAGCGCAGCAGGGCTGAGGGCACTGCCTGCAGGCACCGAGGAGAAACGCGTGAGGCCAGGGGAGCTTAAAAGCCTTCAGGAATGGGAGAAAGCTGAGAGCTCTCTGTGGGAGAAACCTTCACAGCCTTTGAGACAGTAAGACTCTGGCTGCAGGGCATTGACTCTGCAGTCGCTGGAGGCATCTCCAGAAGCTGGCACAACCCACAGCCCATGGGATCTGTAAGTACCACTCTCAGAGTTTCTCTAGTGCAGAGGAGAAGGAGAACCTGTGGAGCAGGGCTTCCCTGCTGCCGGGGCAGAGGGACAGGGCACGATGTGATCTCCTCGATGTGCAGTATAATGCAGAGAGGCTTCCTGGAGCAGTCTCCTAAAGCTGGCATAGCCCATGTCTAATGGGATCTGTCAGGAAGGCTCTCGAGGATCAGCTGGTGTTGAGAAGGATGTGTCGAGAGCAGGGCATCCCCACCACATCATCAAAGGGACAGGCCTTCTCCCCGGGATGGCTGCAGGGCTGTGAAGGTGGGTGTTCACCAGGGGTGCCCAGGGCTGTCCTTCAGAGCAGGGTCCCTGTGTCCCAGGGAACTGTGTGCCGCGGCAGGGACTCTGCCGCCTGCCAGGGTCGGCTCTCAGCCTGCCCGGGGAGCTGCCCATGGCAGTGCGGGGAGAAGCTGTGGAGGGAAGGAGTGACCCCAGTCAGGGCATGGCCAGAGAGACACTCCTTCTGCAGTCAAGAGGATGCTGCGGGGGTCAGGTGTGCTCAGAGCTCCACATCACCCCCAGGACATCGGCAGAGGGTCCTTCTGAAGAAGTGCACAGAGGCAGCATTTACATGGAGGAAACAGAGTCTGTGCCTTGAGTTTTCCACTCTTGGTGGGCCGGATGGGTAGTGGGAGATAGGAATTTACACCCCTGTATGTCCTGGATTGAGAGACACAGGACTAACTTTTCTTCTAATGCTGGGGAAAATTGCACTTTTAGAAGACTCTAGTGTCTGAATTTGTGAAAATATTTACTTTACAGCCAGCCAGGCTCTGTGGGATTCAAGGTTAGTGTTTTCGAGCCTTGCCAGGTGCAGGGACAAGGAGGAGCAAGGCCTGAGCATTTGACCCAGGCTGGCCAACAGGAGTATTTCATACCATGAACGTCACATCCAATATAAATTAGAAAAGTTTGCTGCGTAGCGGTCTCTCTCTCTCCCTGATGGCGGCGGGTCCAGACAACTCCTTGCCCCGGTGCCGGAGCCCTGAGGCCTTCCCTTCCTCCTGAAGCCATTGCACTCGCAGTGTCCGATACTTGGTATCCACTGCTGGGAGTGTACAGCTTCCTACTGATATAGATGGCTGAGTATAATTTCTGTATATCTTATATCAGTATCGGGATTAATACTGGTTCTTTAGTATTATTGTTAATTATTTAGTCTTAGCCTATTAAATCTATTTATACTTCAACCCTTGTGTTTCTTTGTGTTCCCCGATTCCCCTTTGCGGGTGGGGAGGGGTCATCGGGTGATAGAATAATTGTCTAACAACAATAGATTGTTATGGGCTCTCTCAAACCATAACACTGTTCTAGAAAAGGCAACGAGACCACAGGTCTAGTGGGAAGGATTTTGAGCTGCTCCTTGGCCCGTGCACACCCAGAGATGCCCCTGGGCAAGAAACAGCCCCAGACAGGGACAGTGCAGGCAGCAGAGACATGGGCAGGCAGTGAGAGGGAGCTGCTACAGGAAAGGTGATGGGAGGGGGGATTCCCGCACCTCCCTGCCGTCCCCTGCAGCGCAGATGTCTTCCCTGGAGCAACTCCCTGGTCTCCCTCTCCCACACAGCAGAGTCCCCAACCCCTTCATATCCCGTGGACTTAGTCCTGAGTTGCCTTCCCAGCAGCCCAACCACCCAAGAGAAGAAATGCTGGAGTGTGTGACTGTGTCTCCCTGTCCTGCCTCTCTTGGCAGGAGAATTTTGGCATGTTCCCCCCTTGACCATGCTGCCCTTGTTCCTCCCCTTCTTTTGGCTGTGGTGGGGGGTGAGGATTCAGGTGCAGCTCAGACACTGATGCTGCATGTCCTGTCATACAGGTGTGTCTATGGAGGAAAAGCATCCAGATGCCCCTAATATTTGGGGCTCTGGGGACTGCAGTGTGTGGGGCTGGGAGTAAGTTGACCCTCCTGTCAGGATACCCCATCTTTAGAATATTTGACTGTTTCCCTGGGGGGTTCTGCTGGGCTGCACGCTGCCCTCCAGAAGGGCACAGCTCTCTGGTGCTGTCTCTGTGTTTCCTAGGAGCCCCATGGAGTAGACATGACAGTGCCAAGGCCACCTAAGTCCTGCTGGGGGGCTGGATGTAGGCATCTGCAATGAGCCCTCTGTGTCCCTGGCTGGGAGGGGAGAGCTGAGATCCTCCTCATGTCCGGTGAGATGGGGTGAGGGCTTGGGAGAGCTGCACTTGTAAATTGGACTCCTCTGCTCTCAGCAGCGTGCATTTCTTCTCAGGGGAATCTCTGGCTGCGACCATCCTTGAGCTCAAACAGGTACCAGCCCAGGGCAGCTGAGAGCAATCCTGATGGACAGACGGGCTGTCCTCACTCTGCGCTGAGGGACAGTCCCCTTGGCTCCTAGGACCCACAAGGTTTCCCTGGCAGCGCAGCAAAAATGCCAAGGAGTTCTGCCTTAAAAACACTCCGCAGGTGTGGTGGGGAAACTAGAACAGCACACACAAATAAAGAAGTGCCCTCAGTTCTGCTCTGCAGTGGGGTGAATTGGGAGAGAAAAAGCCGGAAAGTCCTTTGATGCCATGAGTGGATTTAATCTGAGATTGCTCCATGTTCCTATCACTGTAGGGCAGGACTGAATCCTGCAGAGCCCCCAGCTCCCATGTCGATCATCAGCCAGCACTACTCAGAGTGTATGAGAAGGACCTGCCAAAGGTCTTCCCGAAAGGGGAGAGGCAGTTTGGTGGGTCTCTGAGAGCAATTGAATACTTCTATTTGAGAAAAGTCTGCCCTATCTTCTCACTGACTTTCCTTCCATAAACAGGTCTCCAAGACCAGGGGAAGCAAATGCCCAACAGCAGCACCATCAGTGAGTTCCTCCTCCTGGCATTCGCAGACACACGGGAGCTGCAGCTCTTGCACTTCTGGCTCTTCCTGGGCATCTACCTGGCTGCCCTCCTGGGCAACGGCCTCATCATCACTGCCATAGCCTGTGACCACCGCCTCCACACCCCCATGTACTTCTTCCTCCTCAGCCTCTCCCTCCTCGACCTGGGCTCCATCTCCACCACTCTCCCCAAAGCCATGGCCAATTCCCTCTGGGACACCAGCGTCATCTCCTTCTCGGGATGTGCTGCCCAGGTCTTTCTTATTGCATTCTTGATCTCAGCAGAGTTTTATCTTCTCACCGTCATGTCCTACGACCGCTGCGTTGCCATCTGCAAACCCCTGCACTACGGGACCCTCCTGGGCAGCAGAGCTTGTGTCCACATGGCAGCAGCTGCCTGGGGCAGTGTTTTTCTCTATGCTCTGATACACACAGCCAATACATTTTCAATACCCCTCTGCCAGGGCAATGTCCTGGGCCAGTTCTTCTGTGAAATCCCCCAGATCCTCAAGCTCTCCTGCTCACACTCCTACCTCAGGGAAGTTGGGCTTCTTGTGGTCAGTGCCTGTTTAGTCTTTGGATGCTTTGTTTTCATTGTGGTGTCCTATGTGCAGATCTTCAGGGCCGTGCTGAGGATCCCCTCTGAGCAGGGACGGCACAAAGCGTTTTCCACGTGCCTCCCTCACCTGGCCGTGGTCTCCCTGTTTATCAGCACTGCTTCTTTGCCTACCTGAAGCCCCCCTCCATCTCCTCCCCATCCCTGGATCTGTTGATGGCAGTTCTTTACTCCGTGGTGCCTCCAGCAGTGAACCCCCTCATTTACAGTATGAGGAATAAGGAGCTCAAGGATGCCTTGTGGAAATTGAGAACTGAGTGATTTTCAGAAGCATTAAACTGCCCTCCTTCTACTGCAAATAAAACCTAATGTAACTCATCACAGGCCCACACAGTCTTTGGTTGTATTTATTCCTTTTGGCCGTGAGTTTGGGGTTTTTTGCTTTGTTTTACTTCTTATAATCTTGTCCACACAGCAATGGCATTATCTGTGCCATTTGTAAATATATATCAATCCACGTTCTCTGTGACACACAGACTGTGTAAGTGAGGAGCCGTGCTCTCTGTGTTTAAACAAAATAAAAGACCTTCCAACAACTTGTTTGTCTGAGATGCTTCCTCTGAGACCTTCTCTGGAGCTGCAGGGGCAGATCCTGTCTGCAGAGGGGGAGGGGAAAGAGTCCCGGCACAGCAGCCCTGACAAGGAGCACCAGCACTTTGGTCTTCCCAGACCTGCTCACTTCCATAGAATCATAGAATCAGAGAATGGTTCAGGTCTGAAGGGACCTTAAAGATCATCAAGTTCAAACCTCCCTGCCCTGGGCAGGGACACCTCCCACCAAACCTGGTTGCTCCAAGCCCCATCCAGCCTGGCCTTAAAACCCCTCGAGGGATGGGGCAGCCACATTAGAGAGGAGCTGCTTGACGAGCTGGTGGAATCCCGTGGAGCTCGCCTCCGCTCCCCAAAGGATGGAGCGGGACTCCTGTCCCTCAGAGGAGCTTTGCACGTGGCCACCCTGGGAGGCAGAATTGCGGCGGAGACCTTCCAGCAGCCTCCTCCAGCCTCAAGTCCTCCTCTCGCAATGCCCTCGGGAGATGAGAAGAACCACCAAGCCCCTGGAGGTGCCCGAAGCTCTCCGTTTTTTTCAGCTGGAGAGCAGCGGCGGCACCAAGGCGATGCATTTTTGGCACCTGAGGAGCACTGGAGCAGAGCTCGCCGTCCTCATCTCCTGCGCAGGCAAGGTCAGCAGCCGTAAGCAATGGGAGGTGTGGGTGTCCCAGCAGCCTCCCCCAGCCTTGTGGAGGTCCCACCGGTGTCCTGCCAGGCACGGGAAGGATTCCTGCTCCCAAGGCCGAGGAGGCGGGGGCCATTGTACTGCTCTTGGAAGCCCCTGAGATGGCTCCAGGTGGAGGGAGGAAAGGGGATGGTCAGTGCTGGTGTCTGCGGGGAGGCATGAGCAGCCTGTGGGAGCAGGAGGCCGGTCTTGCTCCTGTGCTCAGGGAGCAGCCGATGGCCAGCTCTGGGCTCAGGAAGGCATTTTCCCCCGGGACAGATTGGCACTGGTCCCTGGGGGTTGTTTGCCTTCCTCTGCAGCATTGAGCACGACCCCGTGTCCGGGCTCCTCTGGTCCATGGGGGCTGGGTCACTGCCTGCTGCTCGTGCACCACGGGGATGGCCTCTCCTGCCCTGCAGCCGGGGGGAGGAAGGCTTTTTCTTCCCCCCAGGCGGGCTAGCCAATGTCTGTGGGGTTTGTTTGCCTTCCTCTGCAGCACTGAGCACGGCCCCTTGCCAGGGCTCCTCTGGGCTGCGTTGGCCAGGTGCTCCTGCTCCACGAAGGTGGCCCTCGTGCCCCGCATGCAGGGGGAGGAAGCTTTCTGGACCCCCAGGGTGGCTACTGCAGTAGCTAGACTACCAGAATAATGGACGTTTGCATCTTTAGCAGGATCTGAGCAACTTCCAGAAGGTGACTTTCAAACAGAGAGAAACCGAGAAATGAGATTTAGCAGCTCAAAGGAAAACTGCTATGCTTGGGGGGAGGTAGGGTGGTGAGGGAACAACAACAACAACAACAAATGGCAAGGATTGAGCAGAAAATAAGCAAATTCAGTCTATGTTTGGCTTTAGTTTGCAGCAACAGAAAAGGCTGCTCTGCAACGTCTCCTCCCTGGGCCTCCACCTTGGCTGTGCCCCATATTAGCTCCGAGGTGGAGATGGTCTTGAGAGGTCCAACTGCAATTGCTCATGCTGTCTGTACTCAGGTTCACCTCCAAAGAGGGTGCAGAGAGAAAGCTTGGGTTGGAGGTTCCTGGGAAGGTTAGAAAGCGTGTCCAGTCGCTGCACTGCAGATATCTATGCTTGTACAGATTAATGTGACCCGAAAAATGGATGAGTGTCTTTGAGCAGGGCAGCCTTGTGTGGCTATATAGGCAATAGCAAAAATAACCCTTCCAGGAGAGAGCATCTCCTGCCTGTGTGAGCTTCATACAGTCCTTGATGTCTTACTCTGAAAGTCTACACGTGGGTTGAGCCCTGCCATTCAGCCACTTCTTCACCCAGCGCACCGTCTACCTGGAGAAACTTGTCCAGAAGGCTGCTTTGAGGGACGCTATCAAAACCTTACTAAAATCCAGAAAAAGTACATCCACCGCCTTCCCTTCCTCCACTGGGCACGTGACCTTATCGTGGTTGGTGGTGAATCGCCTGCTCCCCTTAATGTTAACTCCTTCTCCCAGTTGGGCATTAGGGCTCTGGAAGCCCTCCAGTTCCAGCTTGGTTGTTCACACTCCAAGAAGGGCACTCGGTGGAGACTGCAGCAGAACTGAGGGAGTTTCCCGGCAAACTATGAGAAAAAAGGAGGAGAAAGCACAAGCTCTGACCCCACGAAGAGAAACTGGAGGTGCTGGAGATTATGCGGCGAAAGACTCCCCATGACAGGAGAATCCCTTCCCACCATTCGTGCTGGAGGTGTCCCAAAGGATATTTCCAGCATTGCTACAGTGCCAAGATATCCAAAGAAAGTCCTTTTGTGTCCGTGCCCTGCCCTCCTGCCTGGCCTGCCTGGTGACCGTGGCTGGGGTCAATCTCATCACAGAGCTTGACCCAGCCATGAGGCTTCTCTTGCCTATCACCTGCAGAGACAGATGTGACCTCACAATCAACATTCCAGCCATTTTCCTGCTTCTGGCCTGTGAGGTTCTCAGAGAGAAATGACTTCACAGTCACCTTCACAGCCACCCGCCTCTTACTCCCCTGTGAGGTTCTGAAGCACAGCTGACATAACATCACCCACCTTGTCACCGGCAAGCTGATCTGACACACGGCATCTCACATTGTCTTCCAATGTCACGGGACTGCTCCGGGACCTCACAATCTCAGCATTCACTCTGCCTCCTGGGAGAAAACCAGCTTAGAGTGAGGGTTAGAGGAGAGGAGGAAGGTTGGGGGTTTCGAGAGAGGGTGTGAGGCCTTAGGGGTTGGGGGTTTCTGTTGGCAGTTTGGGTTCCCTCAAACTCAAAACTCCGGTGAGTTTCTGCTTTGTGCTCTGGGTAGAGCTAGGGGGGAGAGCTCTCCTCTGAGGGTAAGGGATGCGGGTGAGGCTCAGGTGAGGGTTTGGGATTCTCCCTAGGGATTCTTGTAACTGCTCTGAGCACTGGTTGGCTCTGTGGGTTGGGGGGTTGGGTTAGGGCCAGAGGTGAGGGCCAGGGTTAAGGCTTGTATTTCAGGAGTAGGGAACTCACACGCAGAAACTGAACGCTGTTCCTCAAACACGCCTCTCTTTGACCTGACCCACACTCCCTTCTCTCCTTGATGAAACTCTCAGGCATCCCGAGCACCTCACAGTGCTGCTTCTTCCCTGCCAGCTTCCTCCAGTAGAGATGACATCCCAACCTACTCTCCGGAAATGTGACCTTTACCTTCATCTTCCTCTTGCCTGCCTCTAACCTCTCCTCTCATCTCACTGGCTTTTCCCTCCAGAACCTCACAATCCCTGCCCTCCTTCTGCCTCCTGGGAAACATGAGTTAGGCTTAGGAGAGGGGTTGAAGATGAAGGGAGGTTGAGGGCCAGGATTAGGGAGTTGGGTTTGGGTTTAGGCTTCAGGCAGTGGGTGAGGGTTTCAGTTTTGGCACTGGTGTTCAGGAAAGGACTAAAGATGAGAGCTCCAGGTCAGGTGTTAGGGTCAGGACACAGGCAAAGGCTTAGGGTGAGCGGGGCAGTGCCAGGTCTGAGGGGCAGGAGTGTGTAAGGGCTCGGCGTGTGTGGGCCCTCCTGGTGAGCAGAGGGAAACCTCATGTGGTGATGACCAAAAGCATCACCATTTCAATGGGCTGGGGATTAGCACTGGGCCCCTTGGCTTGACAGGGCGCATCCAAGGGGCTACAGGACGTCTCTGCCTCCTTTCTTTGTCATCCTGAAATCACTGCCTCTGATTTTCTGCTCTAATCAGCCCCCAGGGATGGGGGCTTCATCCGTCCACAGCCCTCAGCAGACTCTTCCAAACCTCTAAGACTCGTTATTCCTGCCATGGCCCTCCACAGCCTCCACGCTCTGTGGCTTTCCGCTGGGAACTTGTTAGTGTGCGGCAACCAGAATGAGTTTGTTCTGGCATCTCAATTTCCGTACGGTTGCAGGGGGACTTTGAGGAGAGACTGTCTTTGAGGAAAAGTTTTACTAAATGCAATGGTGTGAATGAGCACATGATGTAACCCAGGTTCTTTTCTTTCTCAGTCATAACTCAGTAATGCTTTCCACTCTGACAAATGATTTTTCATTTTACTGTAAAATGTTGCCCCACAACAACTAATTTCATTCGCTAGAGGTGGGCATGGGATGAGGCGACACAGCCAGCCGAGTAGATGTGACCACGGGAAGATGGGCAGGGAGATCAGCAGAGACATGAGTTGGTGAACAAGGCTCTGGGCTGAAAATTTAGCCAAGAATAAGGCAAAATGGATGTTGGGGCTCTTCCTGAGAGCTTGAGAAAGTTTTTTCAGATTTAAAAAAATATGAGCACATTTTCACCAGCTGAAAAGATTGAATCCTTCTACCAAAACCAACAAATTTTCCCCAAAGCATGCCAAATTGGGGAATTTCAGGATATGTATTAGCTGCAGAAGAATAAATATGGATCCTGCCGTGACTTGCAGTGTCCATACTCTGTTACACTTAATCTCACCAGTTTTCAGGTATTCCCACCTCTCCTGATTAAATGGGCTGTGTCCATAGACACCTTCTCAGCAGACTCTCTGGCCATATGCTCTTTCCCGGCTCCTCAGGAGTTTTGTCCTCCCCTTCAATTGTTCCTTCAGTCACCTCTCACTGCTTTGACCTTCAGGGAGCTAAAAGCTTGCCTGTCTGCCAGGAGTCTGCTGAATGATCTCTGTAACCGACTCACTAATGGTGTGTTTATTTATCATTTCTGATCTATCCTTCTAAAATATTTCTTTTATGGTCCCCAGTTGAGGAAGGTGGACCTTATTCAAGGTTCGTACTTGGAACACAGCCGAGGAACGTGTTGCTTCTTTTTATTAATTTGTGTCATATCATGCTTGTGGTTGTTCAAAATTAATAAGAGTCTTGTGTCTATTTACAGCCAAACCTGAGGGTAAATCAGGTGGGAATTGGTGCAAAGGCGCTGTAACATTCAGCTGCAGAGTCAGTGACAGAGTGTGATGTAGGAAAAGGAAGCAAGTCCCAGGCGGCCCCCAAGAGAAATGGTGGGGTGGAGGAGGTGGGGGGAAAGTTGTACAGAGAGGGGGGACCTCCAGGAGATGGCAGTTGGTGCCTCTCTGGTCCTCCTTAGGAGACCCTCTGGTTCAATGTCGATTGGAGAAAGCTGCTATGGCTTCCTCTGAAAAAATAATAAGATCCCCTCTCAAAATGAAAAATGAATTTCTCATTTATAGTTCTCATTGAAATCTTCCACTTTAAGTAGACTCCTGAGACCTCTCCAATCAGCTGTACAAGTCTGGAAGCCCTGAATGAAATTCCGAAAGAGATGTGGCTCATTAGGGCTTTCTGCACTTTAAGGAGCCCCGTAGTGTATTTGGTGCTGAGCCCATGAACCTCAGATACTGAGAGGAGCTTGAACAACCTCTCCAGGAGTTAAAGCCAGAAGCAAATGCCAGAGTCTCTTGGAGCATTAATTGGCCCCATTACAGACCAAGCCTCCCCATGGATTTCTCCGAGCAGGAAACTGGAGGCTATGATTACAGGTGGGCAAAGGCACTGTGCAGGTGCGTCTGATGCTGAGGAAAGCCTTGCTGTGTTTTATCATGGCAAGGGGTCAGCCCTGGGAAGGGGGGTCCTGTCCCTCACACTGGCTCAGGGCTCTTCCCGGGGCAGTGTGATGTGGGGTGTGCAATGCCGAGGGAAGGACCACGATAGCCACCTCCCAGCCTCCCTGGCGGGGGGTGCAAGGAAGCAATAAGGCCCCCGTTCCATGAGATTAACATGTCTCCTTTCCGGCCTTGGTAGCAGAGACAACAGCCATAGCCACGGGGACAAAGACCTGCAGGCTGTGGACGCCCAACCTATGTCCTCCCCTTGCTCCCGCTGGGGCATCCCCTTGCCTTTACTGACAGCTCTTCTTCCTCCCTGCCTCTTCCTTGGGACACTGAGCATTGCCCTGATCCAGGCTCCCTCTGGCTGACCTCAGGCACCACAGCACTACCCTTCAAGGGACATTGCTTTCTCCTCATGTCACGTCTTGTTGCTAATGTTCATTTAGGATCCTGCGCAACTGTGAGGTGGCAGCAACGTAAGATATATTAACACAGGGTTAAGTTGTATGATTTTCACAATATTAATCATCTGCCAATTATCAAAATGATTTAACAAAATTTGCTATAATCAACACAGAGAACTTCTTTAAAGATTCAAAAATGGCAAGGTTCAGCTGAGACGTTCATTTAGTTTCCTAAATTAAATCATACACACACAAACAGAAGACTCACAACAGTTTCCTAAATCGAATGGCACACGCACACACAGATACAGTGGTTAACCTATATAATTAAGATGCTTATCTTTTTGCGAAAAGCAGTAAATAATTAGTATGAAACAATCTTTGAAAGCTCTAGAAATCCAATAGTTGAGAATGACTCACTCTTTCCTACCATCGATGTTTGTCAGCAGACAATCTCTGAAATCCTCGGGAAATCTACTCTTCGAAATCCTTGTAAAATTTAATCTTTGAAATCCAATCTTCGAAAGCCTCATGAAATCTACCTTTTGAAATCTTTGGAAAATCTACACTTTAATACCTTCATATCCTCATACCCGCATTGATAGGTTCCACTCAAATATGAGGAAAAACTTCTTCACGGTGAGGGTGACAGAGCCCTGGAACAGGCTGCCCAGGGAGGGTGTGGAGTCCCCTTCTTTGGAGATTTTCAAGACCCGCCTGGATGCAGCCCTGAGTAACATGCTCTGACATGCTTTGGGCAATCCGGCTTCAGCAGGGGAGTTGGACAAGATGATCTCTATGGTCCCTTCCAACTCTAAAAAAATTCAGTGAAATTCAGTGAAAAGATATCCCAATAGCCTTCATATCCTGGGGAACCTACAACTTCTCAGGGCAACCTGTTGCAGCATCTCACAACCCTTATCATAAAGAAAATCTACCTTATGCCTATTCTAAATCTACCCTTTTTCCCTTCTTCTGTTTAAAACTGGTGTCTCTTGTCCTGTCAGTACAGGCCTTGGTGAAAAGTCTCTATCTTACTTTTAAACTCCCCTTAAATATTGAAGGGCCTCTGTAAGGTCTCCATGGAGCCTGTTCTTCTCCAGTTACAGAATCACAGAATGAGATGGGGTTGGAAGGGACCTCTAGAGATCATGTGGTCCAACCTCCTGCCAAAGCAGGGTCACCCAGAGCAGGTTGCACAGGATCACATCCAGGCGGGATTTGCATGTCTCCAGAGCAGGAGACTCCACACCCTCTCTGGGCAGCCTGTTCCAGGGATCTGCCACAATCACAGTAAAGAAGTTGTTCCTCATGTTCAGATGGAACTTCTGTGTTCTGCTTTGTGCCCATTGCCCGTTGTTGGGTACCACTGAACAGAGTCTGGCCCCATCCTCCTGACACCCACCCTTTCGATATTGATCAGCATCGATGAGGTCCCCTCTCAGTCTTCTCTTCTCCAGGCTAAACAGACCCAGGTCTCTCAGCCTTTCCTCATCAGAGAGGGGCTCCAGTCCCTGATCATCTTTGTAGCCTCCGCTGGACTCTCTCCGGTCGTTCCTTGTCTTTCTTGAACTGGGGAGCCCAGAACTGGACACAGCACTCCAGACATGGCCTCGTGTCATGGTTTGGCTGGGTTGGCCCATGACGAGATGACAGATGCTCTCCCCCACCTCTCGCTCTGAGCAGAAGAGGGAGAGAGTAAAGAGATTTAGAGTTTAGCAAAACCTAAGCTACTTTAATGAAATATTACTAATAAAATAAAAAGAAAATAATGAAATAGATACAGTATATTCAAAACCATATTAAGATCCCAGGATGATGATCATGTCACCTCCAGGCACTGGGGAAGTCCCAGACTGGACCCAGTGATGGATGAGAACTGGATTCCGGATCAGGAGTCAGGAACACGTCTCGGGATCAAAGGCAGATCAACAGACAGGGTCCTCCTCGGATGTCGCCGTTGAAGAAAGAGACTGACCCTTTGATCCCTCAGCTTTTATACTGAGCGTGAGGCAGATGGGATGGAATCCCCTGTTGGTCGGTTTGGGGTCACCTCTCCTGTCCCCTCCTCCCACAGGTGCGACCCCTCTACGCTTTTCCACTGCTGACCCTCCAACGGGGCAAATAACGACATGAGCTGACCTTGGTTGTTATATTAATAAGTATAAGCAAGAGCCTCTCTGCACACCATTCCTTGGCATCAGCTGTAAACATTGGTCTTACCACGCTGAGAACAAACAGGTTTCTGCCCAATACGCTGTTAATTTCAGAGAGTTAGAAGAGGCTTAGCTAAAAGTAAAATTAGTGAACAGAAAGCTTCATGTCTTCCAGGTCTCCTGGGACAGGGTCATTGGTTCTTTAGTGGAAAAGAAGTCAGGGTTAATAGTCCAAGGGATGAACAAGCTTCAGCAGCCTCTCAGCAATGCCCCCTTTCATCAAGGACAGAGCTCCTTAGAAGCTGCGAGAGCTTGCCAGCAGCTTCCAGCAATCATGGTCTGCTCTGACCAGCCTTAGATGGCAGCAACATAGAGCAAGATTGAAGTTCCCCAAGGAAAGTCTTGCAAAGTCCTCAGAAGAGGTTTTCAGGACTCTCCTGGACAAAGTGAATTGGAAGGAAGTTGTGGTGAATTCATTGTTGACCCTGTTGTGAGCAGGAGGTTGGTCTAGAGACGTCCCAAGCTCCCTTCACACTTGAACAGTCCCATGATAAACCTGTTGTCTCTGATGATGGCTGCTGTGGTTCTTGCAGCCATTAACTCCTCATCTGCATGTGGGTCAGCACCAGGCATGGAAACCCTTGAGTCAGACCCTCACAGTGGTCTCATGGTGCCACCAGGGCCTGGAACATTGGAAGTTCAGTGTGTCATTGTGGATGACAGCTTTTCCAGACAGAACAGGCTCTCCTGACAGCCTGCAAGAGCTGTGCTTTGCAAGAGGATGACAAATGAGAGTGACACATGCAGGAAGTGATGACATGAGGGTGATGATATTCCAACATCCCTGAGGTCCCTTGGAAATCCAGTAAAATCCAGTAGGACTGGAAGAGCCCTCACCCTCTCAGGCAGCATTTGCAAGGTTGAACTTATCAGTATGAAAGGCTGAGAGAGATGAAGTTGTTCAATTGTGACAAGAGAGCTTTGGGAAGAACTAAAATTGACCTTTCTATGACTACCAGGAGGTCATCAAGAAGGCGGATCCATGCTCTTCCCTGTGGTGTGTGAAGAAACACCATCTACCCATGAAACACTGCACTGTCCAATACAAACATCCCACCTCTGCTCCCTCTTTCCTCACTGGCTGTGGCTTTGCAGCTGTTTCTGAGATGGCCACCATGGCTAACCCTGCATTGGAAAGAAATTGCAATAAAGAGCACCACCTTTGAGTATTTGTGGTTCCCTGCAGGCCCCCATGCTGTTCCCTTGTGAGGGACACCACCATCGGGGTAACCATCTGCACGCTAATATGGACAGCTGACAAAATGGAGCTTCAGTCCAGGGGGACCTTGAGAAACCCTGGGATTTGGGCAACAGAAGCCTCTGGAAGTTTCACAGGGAGAAGTGGCCAGAGCTGCATCGGGGGGAAGAATAACCCCGTAGATGAGGGCAGCCTGGGACCTGACTGGCTGGGCAGGGATCCTGAGGAGAAGGGCCTGGGCACCCCGAGGGATGCCATAGGAGCCAGTAGTGCACGGTCACCAGGAACAAGGGCAGCTGCATGTGGGGCTGCGTTAGGAGGAGCGTGGGTCACCCACCCCAGGGGAGCTGTCATCCCACTCCTCTGAAACCTGGTGTGGCCACCTCTGGACTCGTGTGGCCCTCTTTGGGGCTTCCTGTTCTAGAGAAGTGGGGAGGACTGGGGAGTGTCCAGAGGAGCTCTGCCAAGAGGGGATTCATGGCCTCAAGGCCATGAGGCCCCTTTCTGGGGAGGCTGAGGGACATGGCCTTCTCCAGCCTGGTGAAGTGGAGGCTCAGAGCACCACAGTCACAGCCTGGAACTGCTTGAAGGGGGGTTTCAGAGATGGTGGAGCTTTTCTTCATAATGGAAAAAAAAACCATGGGAAAGGAAGGATGCCACAAACTGTGTCTGGGGAGGTTGAGGTTAGAACTGAAGACAAGGAGATGTCATTCCAAGGGCAGTGCTGTGGTCCAAGAGGTCAATCAGAGGAAGGCTGGACCAGCCCATGGCTTTTTTGTTCCAGGAACAGCCAGGGAGGATGGAGAGATATCAGGAAGGGTAGTGAGCTGTTGGGGTGAAACTGAAAAGACAATTGGGTGCCTTTAGAGACAGAGGTGCAGGTGTGGGACACCGTAGGACAGACAGTGGTGGAGACCGTTGAGGGCCATGGAAAGCCTGAAAGCCCCCAAAAGAGGTGACCTCTCTGTCACCATGGCTATTGTCTCTGCCACCAAGTCCTACCAGAAGGTCCTTTAACCTCACTCAGGAAGACCTCTTGACCTCCTTGCCCCACCCAGATGGGTCCTGCCAGTGTCCTGCCCTTGGCATTGCACATCCCCACATCACACTGCCCCAGGAAGAGCCCTGGGCCAGGTGGGAGGGACAAGATCTCCTTTCCCAGGGGCTGGGGGTCAGAGCCTGGCCCTTTGCCTTAATGGGACGCAGTCAGGTTTCCTCAGCATCAGAGCCACCGTTAATTGTCCTTTGCCTGCCTGTCCTTATTGCCTCCAGTTTTTTGCTCTAACGAGCCCCGGGGGAGGCTTTGTTGGGAATGGTCCTCACTGGGACCCATGAACACCACCAGAAAGTGTTTCTTTTGGAGATGATGTCACAGCTTGACTTCTTGAGAGGTTTCTTCCACTTGCTCTCAGTGTCTGAGGTTCATGGGCTCAGTACCAAACCCACCAGAGGGGTCATTAAACTGCCTCGGGCTGGTCCTCTGCTGCTGAGCTGGGCCGGGCTCTTGGGACAGAGGCAGCTCCTGGCAAGCGGGCAGAGCTGCAGAGAGACAGTTTTAGCCAGCGCAGCAGGGCTGAGGGAAGAGCTTCAGGCGCGAGGATGAGAGGATCAATGCGGAGAGAGGTTCAAGGCAGTTGGGAGTGGTAGGAGAGCTGAGAGCTGACGGTGGGACAAAGCTTCACAGCCCTCTCCACGGTGAGTCTCGGGCTGCAGGGCAACGGCCCTGCAGATCCTGAAGGGTTCTCCTCAATCTGTCATCGCCCACAGCCTTTGGGCTCTCTCTGCAGTGCAGAGGAGGATGAGGGTGTGCTCCAGAGCAGGGCTTCCCTGCAGCACCCTCAGAGGGACAGGAGAGGATGGGTGCCTTGTGCTGGGGATGGTGCAGGGTGGGAAGGTGGGTGAGCAGCCAGGGGCTGAGTATAAACCTTGTACATTTTATATTGGTATCGGAAAGGATACTGGTTCTTTACTATTTAATGTACTTAGAAGTGTTTCAGTGTTAATTATTTCATCTTATTCTACAAATCTGTTTATATTTAAATCCTTTGGGTTTCCTTTATTTTTCCTCATGTGGGAGGTATCATAGAGTGATAGAGTAATTGTCTAAACGACAATAAATGGTTGTGAGATCTTCAAACTCAAGCAAGGTTTCAGCAGGAGCTCAGACACTGACCCTTCAGGTCCTGCCATGCTGATGGTGCCCCCAGTCCTCTTCGAAACTGTGGGTCTCCAGGCAATGCAGTCCATGGGGTGGGGGTAACGTTAACTCCCCATTAAGGACACCCCATCTTCTGGGCATCCAAAAGCTGACAGATCTTCACTGGGGAGGGGAGTTTGCAGATCTGCACTTTGGAACTGGACTCCTCTGCTCTCCATGGGATCATCCTCCAGACCAAAGGGGTTCCAGCACAAAGCAGCTGAGAGCAGGAGTGATGGAGAGAGCAGCTCTCCTCCTTCTGCACTGAGGGTCTGTCCTGTTGCCTCCCAGGACTCTCAAAACAGCACTTGTAGTGTAGCAAAAATGCCAGGGATTTCTGCCTTCAGAAATGACTCCTCAGGTGGGACAGGGGCAACAGCAGAAAAATACACACACACACACACACCCCCACACACACCCCCTCTGAGCTCTGTTCCGCATCCAGGGGACCTGGGAGTGACAATGGTCAGAAGCTCTTTCCTCTCAGGGGTAGATGTA
This sequence comes from Numenius arquata, assembly GCF_964106895.1. Taxonomy (NCBI): domain Eukaryota; kingdom Metazoa; phylum Chordata; class Aves; order Charadriiformes; family Scolopacidae; genus Numenius; species Numenius arquata. The sequence goes on from NW_027415565.1 coordinate 32,190, forward strand.
ACCTGCGACCACTCCTGGTTCCTCTCTGCCTGTTGCTGCACAGCACGACTGACTCCTCTGGAGCCCCCAGCAGAGTCCCCTGCTTCCCATTGCACCCTCAGCCAGCACCAACCAAGGATCACGCCAGGATCTGCACCAAGGTCTCCCTGGAAGGACAGAGGTCATTTGGGGGAGCTCAGTGTGACAAGTGGAAGAGGTTCTGCTCAGAGGTGTCTGTACTGACTCCTCGTTCTCTTTTCCTTTTTTGAACAGGCCCACATGTGTAGAGGGAACAAATGTCCAACGGCAGCTCCATCACTGAGTTCCTCCTCCTGGCATTCGCAGACACACGGGAGCTGCAGCTCTTGCACTTCTGGCTCTTCCTGGGCATCTACCTGGCTGCCCTCCTGGGCAACGGCCTCATCATCACTGCCATAGCCTGTGACCACCGCCTCCACACCCCCATGTACTTCTTCCTCCTCAGCCTCTCCCTCCTCGACCTGGGCTCCATCTCCACCACTCTCCCCAAAGCCATGGCCAATTCCCTCTGGGACACCAGCATCATCTCCTTCTCGGGATGTGCTGCCCAGGTCTTTCTTATTGCATTCTTGATCTCAGCAGAGTTTTATCTTCTCACCGTCATGTCCTACGACCGCTGCGTTGCCATCTGCAAACCCCTGCACTACGGGACCCTCCTGGGCAGCAGAGCTTGTGTCCACATGGCAGCAGCTGCCTGGGGCAGTGGGTTTCTCTATGCTCTTCTACACACGGCCAGTACATTTTCAATACTCCTCTGCCAAGGCAATGGCATAGACCAGTTCTTCTGTGAAATCCCCCAGATCCTCAAGCTCTCCTGCTCACACTCCTACCTCAGGGAAGTTGGGCTTCTTGTACTTAGTGCCTGTTTATTCTTTGTGTGTTTTGTGTTCATTGTAGTGTCCTATGTGCAGATCTTCAGGGCCGTGCTGAGGATCCCCTCTGAGCAGGGACAGCACAAAGCATTTTCCACGTCCCTCCCTCACCTGGCCGTGGTCTCCCTGTTTGTCAGCACTGCGGTATTTGCCTACGTGAAACCCCTCTCTATCTCCTCCCCATCCCTCGACCTAATGATGGCTGTTCTGTACTCGGTGGTGCCTCCAACAGTGAACCCGCTCATCTACAGCATGAGGAACCAGGAGCTCAGGGACGCCCTGAGAAAACTGTTCAATGGATCTTCCACTATCACCAGTAATTTTCTTCTCCTTCACTGCAGAGCTCCCAAAATTTATTATAGACAAAACCTCTGCTTTTCTTTCACTGATCATACTCCTTCGAGGTAATTTCTTGGGTTCATAGCACTTCTGTTGGAGCTCTGTCCTGTTGCGTCTGATCCCTGAAGAACCAGGAGTCACCTCTTGCCTCCATAACGGCATCTCTGAAATAAAAGGAGACCTTTGAAATATAGTGTCTGAAGGCTGGACTCTCCTTGATAGAGTTATAGCTAAGGAAAATCCAAAGGAATTGGACTTTCCAAGTGTCTTTCCACCTTGTTTTCTCCTTGTATTTGTGGGAATAATCTCACAGCATCACTGGAATCTGTTGGATACAGAGAACTTTATGAAGGCTCTCTTCTTGGTGTCCAGGAGCATTAGAATCAGTATATCAGCTCCCAGTCCCCTTCCTCAGGCTGTCCCAGCTATGATGGGTCTGATGGCAGGTGTCAGTCCATGTGGAAAGCAATCTGGAGGGGTCAGGAGAGGATGGAGACACTCCATGCACTCTGGGGTGGGAAGTGGATGGAGATTCAGAAGGTGAAACACTCTCAGAGGTTAATTCCCCCCCAGGATAAAGCACTAGAGGCAGGAACCCAGAGAGCAGGAGTGTGCAGGGCCGTGGGAGGCAGTGAAGATGCATCAGGCAGAGGGAAGGGAGACTGGAGAGATGCGGGAGCTGCCTGAGGAGCCCCAGGGCCAGGACTCTCCTGCTGTCCTGGGGAGCAGGGCAGGCGGGGAGGCAGAGCGGGGCAAAGGCAGTTTGGGCTGGGGATGCCCTGCAGCTGAATGCAGGAGAGGCAGAGAGTGAGTGGCCTCTGCTGGCACTTGGGGCCAGCTCCAGCCCCGGGGGGACGGGGAGGCTGAGAGCCCTCTCTGCCCCCAGCAGCTGCTGTGCCCTTCAGAGGGGCTGGGGCTGTGGGGGGAGTGCCCAGAGCTCTGCAGCACCCTGTGGGGAGCAGCGCTGTGGGGCCAGCCCAGACTGGGGGGCTCTGCTGGGCTGGGCTGGGAGAGGGCAGGGGAGGTGGGGGAGAGCCAGAGAGGGGCTGGACTGGTCTGGGAAGGTCCCAGGAGAGGAAAGCCCCAATGGCAGCGGAGCTGTGTGACCATGCCGGGTGAGGACCTGCTCCAGTGGGCATGTGGGGCAGAGCCAGGTCTCCTGGAGAAGGAAGCAAGTCATGAGAGGGGCAGAGAGAGGAGCTGGTCTGTGCCATGTTCCCTGGCCATCCTGGGGAAGCTGCCCCAGGGCAATGGGGAGGGGATCGTCCAACTGGGGGGCTGCTGGGGGTGGGGGCAGGGAGGGTGGCCATGGGGACTGTGCTGGTGGGGACCTTTCCCCACCTCATGAACACACCCTGATCTGTGTGGTGCCTTCACCGCAGGGCTGTGGGGCCATGCTGGGCAGTGGGGCTTGTCCAGCCCCAGTGAGGAGGTCTCCTCCTCTTGCCCCACGCTCCCCAGCACAGTTTCAGCCGACAGGCGTTGCCACAGTCCCTGTGGGCTGGGTGTTGGGGGTCTCCATGTGTCCTGCTGGGATCCCATGCAGGGACCTGCCGTGTGTGTCTCCGCTTGGAGCTGGTCACCATGGCCTGGCTGTGCAGTCCCAGGAGATCCTGGCCGGGCTGTGCTTGGAGATGGGCTGTGATGGTCCTCACCCACAGCAGGAACCGAGCACCAGCAGAGAGAGCTTCCCAGGGGACGAGTGCCTCACGCTGTGCTGGGTGCACGTGTGAGCCTTGGGGGATGTCCTCACACTGAGATTCTTCCTGGTACAGAAGGGGAACCATGGTATCCCAAAGTAACTGGAGCTGGGTGGGAGCCGTGAGTGTTGCAAAAGGCTCACACACAGAAAGACTATTATAAAAAGAAAAAAAAACCCTTTATTGATCTCTACTGATTCCAGTGCAGTGGGGGTGCACACAGACAGGGCTCTGACACCCAATTCACCACCGCTGTCACTAAAGATCAGAGCGGTTTCATGCTGGCACCCACTGACACCCCGTGTCCCATAGCTCTTGCCAAAGTTGGTCTCTAACCCAAAGCCCTCCTCAGACACCTCCCCATAGATCAGGGGCTCAGGGACTAGTCTCAGCAAATTGGACCACCCTTCTGGCCGCTGCTGGAAAGTCCCCATTCTGTCAGGGTCTTTCTCGCTGCTGCTGCCAGAATCATGCTCATGAGGGCTTTTTTGTTTTCTAATATTTTACTTTCTTAGGTTTTTAGGATTATATTTTCACCAGCCCTAGGCCTGTGTTTTCCATTCCTTTAGGGCCCTCCATGGAGACTTCAGCTTGTATTAATCTCTCGCCCATCATGAAGGGACTATCCTGGGATCATCCATCACCATCCTGGGACTGAGCATTCACCCTGAGCTGCGGGTTCCTCTCTTCCTGCTATTCCTGATACTCTGCCCCATGGCCATGGCTGCAAACTTCTCCACTGTTGTGCTGGTGGTGGCTGACAGGCACCTCCCCACCCCCATGTACCTCTTCATGAGAAACTCATCCTGCCTGGAGGCCTGCTGCAGCTCCACCATCCTGCCCAGGCTGCTGGCCACCTTCCTGATGGGGACGGGGCCATGTTCAGGCATGTTCCCGTGCCTTCAAGATGCCATTCAGCAAAACCCTGGCAGGTGGGACACTTTGCCACAAACCTCCTGAAATCCAACAAGAACTACCAATGGGTCCTGAACCTGGGATAGAGCAGCCCCCTCCAGTGATAGGGGCTGGGGATCATCTGACTGGGATGCAGTTCTCTGGAACATACCCATGGGACAAAAGGCAAAACACCTTCCATTAGCATGTGCTGGGTAGGGAAGAAGTGTCCAGGGCTGTATGAGCAGGAGCTTCACCCAGAGATGGAGGGAAGTGATTATCTCTCCCCACTCATCACTCATTAGAGCACATCAGAACACAGGGCCAGCTTTTGGGCTCCCAGTACAAGGCAGAGGTTAAGAACTGGGAGCAAGATCAGCAGAGACCCACAATGGTGCCCTTGACCTGGAGCACTTCCCAGCCAGGAGAAGCTGCAGGACAGGGCACTGTCATTCTCTGGAATGGGAGGGCTTTGGGACCCTCAGAGTCTTCATCCTTCAGTATTTTTAATTCCTTCCTGGATTAAGTCCTGAGCGACCCGATCCCATCGCTGAGCCTGTGGTGAGCAGGAGGTATGAGCAGAGACCTCCTGAGGTGCCTAAATGCCTGAACGATGCTGAGTTCAAAGAAGTAATGCAAGACATACTGTACCGCTTCCCATGACTCATTCTATGTCTGTTATTCAGTACCGCTCGCCATAATTTGTTGTATACCCGTTGCTAATTAACACAATACATACCTTACCGCTTGTTGTAACTTGTTATTTACCAAAGCAATTATCATGGACCTCGTTAAGACCTGGTCACTGACCTAATAAATGTTTGTATTTGGACCTTGAGCTTTGTCTCACCTGAGTCCGCGCCGCTGGGCATTTGTGAATCTGAGTCACTCACCCCCCTCTTTCCTGAGTGGGACATGACAATGTCCCAGCCTCTCATGAGGCCCCGTGATGTCACAAAGGGGGGCTCTGACTGCACCGTGATGTCACAAAGGGGGCCGTGTCTCCCTGCCCTACTATAAAAGGGGAGCACGGATGCGCTGGGCACCACAGTCTGGCATCGTGCAGGCAAACTGCAGCCTCTGCTCCCCAGCAGTGTTGGGGTCCCGTCACTGGGGACCCCGGAGGTCACTGGGGATCCCCATCACGGGCCTGTGCTGGCCACTGGTGGGGTGGTGTGTGTCGCTGGTGAGGGAGCCAAGGAGGGAAGGAGCTGGACCTGCTGTTTGTGACCAGGGAAGGACTGGTCTCCTCTCGCTGAGGAGCCCAGCTCCAGTGCAGGTGAGTCCCCACTGGGGAAGGGAATTGTGGCAAAAAGGGCTGGCAAGGGGCTCTTTTGGGGGCTTCTCGAAGCCGGGGAAAGTGGCCTGTGCTGGGAACCAGCAGGTTGTGGGCGGCTGCTGAGGTGGTGTGGATGGAGCCAGCACCACCGGTGGCAGATCTAAACGAGGCATAAACGGTGAGGCCACTTTCCCCCTCATAAAAGAAGCTCTTTTTTAGGGATGAGCAAGGAAGCAGCGAGTGGGCATCACCCAGGGCGTTCCTTGGGAGCACCATGGCAAGGACAGGCTCCCTGGGTGGGCAAACGGGGCACGGCACGACAGTCAGGGCGCAGCAGTTTGCACAGCACTTTGCACCGGAGAGCACTGAGAGACGGCCAACTCAGCCAGGAAACAACGGTGTCCACTGGGAAGAAGAACCACGGCACCCAGGAGCTCTGCACCCAGCAGTTCTGATGCAGCTTCGCAGACGGCGCTCTCCTGGGAACACGCTGCCCCCCAGACGTGGGGCTGCAGAGTGTGCCCTGCTCTTAGGCGGGTGTCCCATGGCAGCGGTGAGCGCCTGTGGGAGCTGTGCCCCAGGAGAGGAGCTCCTCCGCTTAGGGATGGAGCTCAGGGAGGAGGGGAGCAGGTTGAGGGCCATCAGGGGATGTGAGAGAGAGAGACAGATCCCTGGAGTCGCCGCCGGCCTCCCGGGATAGAAACCCAGCAGGCAGACAGAGCCCCTGCTCCAGAGAACTCTCTCCCGAAACGAGTCAGGAATCTCGCGAGGGAGTCGAGAGGCTGACGTGGCTGGGGGCGGGCCGGGCGAGCCGCGGCAAATTTAGAAGCGGCTCCAGCCGCAGCAGGGGCAGAGCGCGTGCCGGGCGCACGTGAGCGCACGGGCGGGTACGTTAGCGCGCAGGTGCATGTGCGCAGAGAGTGTGGGGCTCGTGCACAGGACAAAGAGGGAGAGTCTGAGGGCAAACGGTCCGTCCGGGCTCAGGAGAGGAAATGGCAACGAAACGCCCCAAAGCCCCTGTGAAGAAGAATGTGGGAACTCAGACCAAGCTCCCGCGCCAAGACGCGGCTGTACAGGGCCCTGGCTGCACCGAATGCCTGAGCCTGGCTGTGGTACCACAGGGACCCAGAGACATCCATTGTGTGCGATGCGAGCAGATAAACGACCTGCTCAGGCAGGTGGTGGAACTGAGAGAAGAGGTGGAAAGATTAAGAAGCATTAGGGAATGCGAAAGTGAAATAGACTGGTGGAGCCGTACCCTGAGGCAAAGGCAGCAAGAAGAGGCTCTAATAAAAGTAGATGATCCCCTCCCACCCTGTCACCGGGCAGAGAGAGGGGACTTAATAGAAAGGGGGGAACGGAGGCTGGTTCTTCCTCGGAGAGGCAAGCGGAACCCCCAGCAGCCTCCCTCACCTTCCCAGTTACATCTGCATAATAGGTTTGGAGTTCTGGATTTTGGGGATGAGGTAAATGAGAACGAAGAGGACGATCTACACAGTGAGGCACCCAGGACCAGTCACCCACCCCCATGCCTCAGGACCTCATCAACTAAGAAAAAAAGAAAGGTGATTGTAATAGGTGATTCCCTTCTGGGTGGAACAGAGGGCCCAATCTGTAGACCAGACCCGTCCCACAGGGAAGTCACCTGCCTCCCTGGGGCCAGGATTAAGGATATACAGAGGGAAATTCACTCCCTGGTTCAGCCCTCAGATTATTACCCACTTCTGATATTTCAAGTGGGCAATGATGAGGTAGCCACCAGAAGCCTAAAGGCAATCAAAAGGGGCTTCAGAGTGCTGGGACGACTGGTCAAGGGATCAGGAGCACAAGTGGTGTTCTCTTCTATCCCACCAGTCACAGGGATGAATGGGGGGATAAATAGGAAGAATCAAAAGATCAACTCATGGCTGAAAGACTGGTGTAAACGGCAGGACATTGGATTCTTTGATCACGGGCAGATCTACAGCTCACCAGGCATACTGGCAGCACGTGGGGGAAGCCTAACCCAAAGGGGAAAAAGGATATTGGGACAAGAATTAGCAGGGCTCATTGAGAGAGCTTTAAACTAGATTTGAAGGGGGACGGGGCTGGAACCAGGGTTACTAAAGTGGTGCCCGGGAGTAGCGTGCCAGTGCTAGTAGGTAAAGGTGCCAGCACGGCCTTGCAGCCTGTTGCGGCAGTTGATGAGGGAGAGAAGGACACATGTGGCAGTGAAGACATGAGTAGTGATAAGATGGTAACTGCAGAAATGTCTGCACATGAACAGGTGGGAATTAGTGCTTGCCCTCCCAGCAAAATAGTGGGACGATTAGCCCAGCTGAAGTGTATCTACATGAACGCACGCAGCATGGGTAACAAACAGGAGGAGCTGGAGGCCATCGTACAGCAAGAAAACTATGATCTAGTTGCCATCACAGAAACGTGGTGGGAGGACTCGCATAACTGGAGTGCTGTGATTGATGGTTACCAACTTTTCAGAAGGGACAGGCAAGGAAAGAGAGGTGGTGGGGTGGCCCTTTATGTTAAGAGCAGTATTGTATGCCTCGAACTTAGCAATACGCACAACGTTGAGTGTCTATGGATAAGAATTAAGGGGAAGACCAATAAGGCAGACATCATGGTGGGAATTTGTTATAGACCCCCAAACCAGGATATAAAGGCAGATGAAATATTCTATAAGCAGCTGGCAGAGGCCTCACAATCACTCCCCCTTGTACTCACGGGGGACTTCAACTTCCCAGATATCTGCTGGAAATATAACACAGCAGAGAGGCAACAGTCCTGGAGATTCTTGGAGTGCATGGAAGACAACTTCCTAACGCAGCTGGTGAGGGAACCAACTAGGGAAAGTGCCCTACTGGACCTGCTGATAGTTAACTCAGAAGGTCTTGTGGGGGATGTAGACGTTGGAGGTCGTCTTGGACAGAGTGATCATGAAATGATACAATTTTCAATTCTTGCTGAAGCAAGGAGGGGGGCCAGCAAAACTGCCACCTTGGACTTCCGAAGGGCAGACTTTGGCCTCTTCAGGAGCATGGTTGAAAGTGTCCCTTGGGAGACAGTTCTGAAGGGCAAAGGTGCCCAGGATGGCTGGTTGTACTTCAAGGAGGCACTCTTAAAAGTCCAGGAAAGAGCCATACCGAAATCCCAAAAAACAAGCAGGAAGGGAAGAAGATCAGCCTGGCTAAATAGAGAGCTTTGGCTGGAGCTCAGGAACAAAAAGAAGGTTTATGATCTTTGGAAAAGGGGCCTGGCAGGCAAGGAGAAATACCAGGAAGCGGTGAAGATATGCAGGGGAGAAATTAGAAGGGCCAAGGCTCAAGCCGAGCTCATCTTGGCCACTACAGTTAAGAATAACAAAAAAGGTTTTTTTCAGTATGTAAACAGTAAAAGGAAGATTAGGGATAATGTGGGCCCACTGATGAATGAGATGGGCACCCTAGTGGTGGAAGACACGGAGAAAGCAGAGTTGCTGAATGCCTTCTTTTCTTCAGTCTTCACTGCTAAGGTTGTCCCTCATGAATCTCTGGCCTTGGAGGCAAGGGGGAGGGTATGGAGAGAGGAAGTTTTTCCTCCAGTAGAGGAGGACCAGGTTCGGGACCACTTGGCCAAACTGGACATTCATAATTCCATGGGCCCTGATGGGATGCAGCCACGAGTGCTGAGAGAGCTGGCAGATGTTATCGCTGGGCCACTCTCTATCATCTTTGAAAGGTCATGGAGAACAGGAGAGGTGCCTGAAGACTGGAGGAAGGCCAACATCACTCCAGTCTTCAAAAAGGGCAAGAAGGAGGACCCTGGGAACTGCAGACCAGTTAGTCTCACCTCCATCCCTGGGAAGGTAATGGAGAGACTCATTCTAGATGTCATCTCCAAACAAGTTGAAGAGTGGGGGGTTATTGGAAGTGGGCAACATGGGTTTACCAAGGGTAACTCATGTTTGACCAATCTGATAGCTTTCTACGATGCTATAACTGGTTGGTTGGATGAGGGGAGGGCAGCAGATGTCATCTACCTTGACTTCAGCAAGGCTTTTGACACTGTCTCCCATAACATCCTCATTGGGAAACTAAGGAAGCGTGGGCTGGATGAGGGGACAGTGAGGTGGATTGAGAACTGGCTGTGTGACAGGACCCAAAGGGTAATGATTAATGGAGCAGGTTCAAGCTGGAGGCCTGTAACCAGCGGTGTCTCCCAGGGGTCAATACTCGGTCCAGTCCTGTTCAACAGAATCACAGAATCACAGAGTCACCTAGGTTGGAAGGGACCTTTTAAGATCATCTAGTCCAACCGATGAAAAAAAAAAAAACAAACAAAAAAACACACAACACCCACAAAGAAACAACACACACCACCACACCACCCAACACTAATTCATATTCCCAAGCACCATGTCAATTCCTCTCTTGAATACCTCCAGGGATGGTGCCTCAACCACCTCCCTGGGCAGCCCATTCCAATGCCTGACAACCCTTTCAGTAAAGAAATATTTCCTGATATCTAACCTGAACTTCCCCTGGCGTAACTTGAGGCCATTGCCTCTTGTCCTATCATCTGTAACTTGGGAGAAGAGACCGACCCCCGCCTCTCTACAGCCTCCTTTCAGGTAGTTGTAGAGAGCGATAAGGTCTCCCCTCAGTCTCCTCTTCCCCAGACTGAACAACCCCAGCTCCCTCAGCCTCTCCTCGTAAGACTTGTGCTCCAGACCCCTCACCAGCTTCGTTGCCCTTCTCTGGACCTGCGCCAGCACCTCAATGTCTTTCCTGTGGTAGGGGGCCCAAAGCTGGACGCAGTACTCGAGGTGGGGTCTCACCAGTGCCGAGTACAGGGGGACGATCACCTCTCGGGTCCTACTCACTACACTGTTCTTGATACAGGCCAGGATGCTGTTGGCCTTTTTGGCCACCTGGGCACACTGCTGGCTCATGTTCAGCCGACAGTCGACCAATACCCCCAGGTCCTTTTCTGCCAGGCAGCTCTCCAGCCATTCTTCCCCAAGCCTGTAGCGCTGCCTGGGGTTGTTGTGACCCAAGCGCAGGACCCGGCACTTGGCCTTATTGAACCTCATTCCGTTGGTCTCAGCCCATCCAGCCAGCCTGTCCAGATCCCTCTGCAAAGCCTCTCTACCCTCCAGCAGATCAACACTCCCACCCAACTTGGTGTCGTCTGCGAACTTACTGAGGGTGCACTCGATCCCCTCGTCCAGATCATTGATAAAGATGTTGAAGAGAACCGGCCCCAGTACCGAGCCCTGTGGGACACCACTTGTGACCGGTCGCCAACTGGACTTCATTCCATTCACCACCACTCTCTGGGCCCGGCCCTCCAGCCAGTTTTTTACCCAGCAGAGAGTATACCCATCTAAGCCATGAGCATCCAGTTTCTCCAGCAGAATACTGTGGGACACTGTATCAAAGGCCTTGCTAAAGTCTAGGTAGATAACATCCACAGCCTTTCCTTCATCCACCAAGCAAGTCACTTTGTCATAGAAGGAGATCAGGTTTGTCAAGCAGGACCTGCCCCTCGTGAACCCATGCTGGCTGGGCCTGATCACCTGGGCATCCTTCATGTGTTGCATAATGGCACTCAGGATGATCTGTTCCATCACCTTCCCAGGCACCGAGGTCAGGCTGACAGGCCTGTAGTTCCCTGGATCATCCTTCCGACCCTTCTTGTGGATGGGCGTCACATTTGCTAGGCGCCAGTCAGCTGGGACTTCCCCAGTTTGCCACGACTGTTGGTAGATGATGGAAAGTGGCTCTGCAAACACTTCTGCCAGCTCCCTCAGAACCCTCAGGTGAATCCCATCTGGGCCCATAGACTTGTTTATGTCGAGGTTCTGGAGCAAGTCCCTCACCATCTCTCTTAGAATTATGGGGGCCTCATCCTGCTCCCCGCCCCTAACTGCTAGCTCAGGGGTCTGGGTCCTCGGGGGACACCCTACTCCACTGCTAAAGACCGAGGCAAAGAAGGCATTCAGTACCTCAGCCTTCTCCTCATCCTTTGTCACTATGTTACCTTCCATATCCAGGAGAGAGTGGAGGTTCTCCCGAGTCCTCCTCTTGCTGTTAATATATTTATAGAAATTCTTTTTATTGTTTTTAACATCCAGGGCCAGGTTAAGTTCTAGCTGAGCTTTGGCCTTTCTAATCTTTTCCCTGCATAACTTTACTACACCTTTGTAATCTTCCCAAGTAGCCTGTCCTCTTTTCCAAAGGACATAAACTTTCCTTTTTTCCCTGAGCTGTGACCTTAACTCTTTGTTCAGCCAGGCCAGTCTCTTCCCTCGACAGCTCGCTTTCCTGCGCACAGGGACGGCCTGCTCCTGTGCTTTTAAGACTTCCTCCTTGAAAAGTGTCCAGCCTTCCTGGACTCCTTTGCCCTTCAGGGCTGCCTCCCAAGGGACTCTGTCAAGCAGACTTTTGAAAAGACCAAAGTCTGCCCTCCGGAAGTCCATGATGGCAGTCCTGCTGGTTCCCTTTCTCGCTTCCCTGAGAATCAGAAACTCTATCATTTCATGATCACTGTACCCCAGACGGCCTCCAACTGTTACATCCCCCACAAGTTCCTCTCTGTTTACAAACAAAAGGTCAAGTAGTGCTCCTTCCCTAGTTGGCTCACTCACCAGCTGTGTCAGGAAGTTATCCCAACATATTCATCAGCGACCTGGACAAGGGGACCGAGTGTATCCTCAGCAAGTTTGCTGATGATACCAAACTGGGAGGGGTGGCTGACACCCCGGAGGGCCGTGCTGCCATCCAGTGAGACCTGGACAGGCTGGAGAGCTGGGCAAGGAAGAACCTCATGAGGTTCAACAGGGAAAAGGGTAGGGTCCTGCACCTGGGGAAGAATAATGTCAGGCACCAATACAGGTAGGCGTGGACCTGCTGGAGACAAGTTCCGAAGAGAAAGATCTGGGGGTCCTGGTAGACAGCAAAATGACAATGAGCAAGCAATGTGCTCTTGTGGCCAGGAAGGCCAACGGAATCCTGGGCTGCATAGGGAAGAGTGTGGCCAGTAGGTCGAGGGAAGTCATTCTCCCCCTCTACTCTGCACAGGTGAGGCCACAACTGGAATACTGCATCCAGTTCTGGGCTCCCCAATTCAAGAGGGACAGGGAACTACTGGAAAGAGTCCAGCGAAGGGCAATGAGGATGATTGAAGGATTGCAGCATCTCCCTTATGAAGAAAGACTGAGAGAGCTGGGACTCTTTAGTCTGGAGAAGAGAAGGCTGAGGGGAGACCTTATCAATGCTTATAAGTATCTAAAGGGTGGGTTGAAGGAGGAGGGAGCCAGACTCTTTTCAGTGGTTGCCAGTGAGAGGACGAGGGGCAATGGGCACAAGTTGGAACATAGGAGGTTCTACTCAAATATGAGAAAAAACTTCTTCACGATGAGGGTGCCAGAGCCCTGGAACAGGCTGCCCAGGGAGGGTGTGGAGTCCCCTTCTCTGGAGATTTTCAAGACCCGCCTGGATGCAGTCCTGAGTAACATGCTCTGACATGCTCTGGGCAATCCTGCTTCAGCAGGGGAGTTGGACTAGATGATCTCTATGGTCCCTTCCAACTCTAAAAATTCAGTGAAATTCAGTGAAATTATTCCCTTGGGAGAAGAGCCCAACACCCACCTCTCCACAATCTCCTTTCAGGCAGTTGTAGAGCGCAATGAGGTCTCCCCTCAGCCTCCTCTTCTCCAAACTAAACATGCCCAGTTCCCTCAGCCTCTCCTCATATGACTTGTTCTCTAGACCCCTCACCAGCTTGGTGGCTCTCCTCTGGACACGCTCCAGCAGCTCAGTCTCCTTCCTGTAGTGAGGGGCCCAGAACTGAACACAGCAGTCAAGGTGAGGCCTCACCAGTGCCCAGTACAGAGGCACCATCACTGCCCTGCTCCTGCTGGCCATGCTGTTCCTGATACAGGCCAGGATGCCGTTGGCCTTCTTGGCCACCTGGGCACGCTGCTGGCTCATGTTCAGCCGGCTGTCCACCAACACCCCCAGGTCCTTTTCTGCTGGGTTGGGGCTGACCTGCTGGAGAGCAGCTCTGAGGAGAAAGACCTGGGAGTCCTGGTGGACAACAGGATGACCATGAGACAGAAATGGGCCCCTGTGGCTGAGAAGGCCAATGGCATCCTGGGGTGCATCAAGAAGAGCGTGACCAGAAAGTGGAGGGAGGTCATCCTGCCCCTGTGCACTGGTGAGGCCCCATCTGGAGCACTGGGTCCAGTTCTGGGTCCCCCATTTCCAGAAGGACAGGGAACTGCTGGAGAAAGTACAGCAAAGGGCTACGAAGTTGATGAGGGGCCTAGAACATCTCTCTGCCGAAGCGGAGCAGAGGGGCAGAATCACCTCCCTCGTCCTCCTGGCCACACTTCTTTTGATGCAGCCCAGGATGCGGGGGGCTCTCTGGGCTGCCAGCACACGCTGCTGGCTCACGTTGGGCTTCTCGTCCACCAACATCCCCCAGTCCTTCTCCTCAGGGCTGCTCTCCATCCATTCTCCACCCATCCTGTATTTGCGCTTGGAATTGCCATGTCCCATGTGTTGGACCTTGCATTTGGCCCGGTTGAACTTCATGCTGCCTGCTGTCCCCTAAATGCTCTGGACTCCCTCAAATTCCATGCACAGGGGTTTGTAGATGTGACCCAAGAAGACATGTGATAATGGAACAGGGTCATCCTGTTGCAGAGGAGATGTCTGGAAACGGAGACATCTTGCTGTTCAGGTGTTTGTTAGACGCTGTGGGCTGGAACGGGGGCCTGAAGTGGTATGGGAAGGTCAAAACATTGCCACCAGAAGTATCTTGGGTTGACTGAAATTCCCCAGAGAAGGTCGCAAACCTGTAATGGGCTGTAGTTGGAGGTAGCTTCACTCTACCCGAGATGGTCTACTCTATCTCAATGATCTACTCTATCTCAATGGCCGAGATGGGCAAGCCAAAGTTTGCAAGGAGGATCCAAAAATTCTGTTGCACCTACTGCTATCAGATGGGCAGAGCAGGGAACTTCCCACCGTGCCTGAGCTGTTCCTCAGAGCTGTGTCCAAAAGCTGATTTCCTTGCCTGAATATCTGAGGGCCTTGTGAAAACCACTCATCTCCTGAGTCATTACAGTTCCCTCCACAGAGGTGGATGGAAGAGGTTGGCCTGTAGTTCAGATTCCACCCTTCTTGAGTTTAAACACTCCCCGTGCATCGGCATTCCTCAGCAGGCGATAATTGAGCCTGGAGAAGTTTGACTTCCCTCTGGCCCTTTGTCGGCTCTGTCGGCAGGTGGTCATTAAACCTCAAGGAGCCTGTGCCTGAGAGGTGTCCCAGCTCAGGGGAGATGCTGGTCACAACCCACTGCCATCCAGGAGAGCACAAAGGGTCTCACTCACAGGCTCTGAGAGACAAAACTTTCATCACTATTGTCAGATAATTGTGGTGCCTTCCCGAGTGGGCTACGACCCAGGCAGCAGGAGTTCCGGGGACAATTCCCCAGTAACAGGAGTTCCAGGTACGGTCAGAGAGTGCCCGACTCACTGGACTTGTGACTGGGACAAGAAAGCCCCCGATTGTCCAAACTCACTGCCCCTGCAACCAAGATAAGAAAGTGCCAGATCATCCCAGTCCTGCGCTTGTGACCAAGACAAGAAGACAATGTTGGCTGCTCCCAACATGGCAATGTGGCCCAGGGAGGGTCTGCACCAAGCACCAAGTAGCCTCTGGACCTCCTGCTCCTGCCTTCCCAGCCAGGGCAGAGGCTGAGGAGATGGTTCTCCCAAAGTGGAAGCCCAACAGGACTGGAAGGAGTGATGGCCACTCGCTCCCCTTGGCTAGCCAAGGAGTAAGGGGTCCTATGCCCCTCCCACGCTGGAGAGAGGAATCCTACCTGGAAGGACATAGCCACTGCTCTGTTGCCTTCAGCTCCCAACAAGGCAGGCCCCTCTGCCTCAGCAGGTCTGAGGCTTTCTGATGCTGTGAGTCATCTGAAGGGAGCTGAGGGGCATGAGATCTCAGGGGATTTTCTTGTCCTGCTCACACAATTCAGAGATGTCCCTGGTTCAGTTGCCCGGCCTCAGTTTACGTCATGTTTCTGGGGGGTCAGCACTGCCTGGAGCTGCTGACGCAGCCTCTACCACCTCAGAGCTTCCATCCCACCAGGGAGTCAAGTCTGTTGTTTTTACTCTCTGCAAATCCTCTGGAGGGACACGCTGCAGCAGGAACCTTCAGAGTCTCCTTCCTGCTATAAACCCTGGGAGACTTCCGAGAGCAGGGAGTCTTCAGGTGCTGCTGGAGACTCACCTTTGGATGTGCTGGGAGAAGAGGGCAAGGGCAGAGCAAGGAACGAGCCCTGGTTCAGGGCTTGCAGCAAGGTCCAAGAAGTGAAGGACATGGTAGGGAAGAGGCAGAAGGTGAGACCCTGAGCTGGGACTTCATTGCCATGATCCATCAGAGCAGATGTCTCTGCTCCATGAGGAGGACTGCAGGGCTGGGCCTGATGTGCTGCGGGTGAGGGAAGGCTGAGTGTTATTAGTCAGGCTGCTGGGTCTTTGAGCAGAAGAGATGAGAGCATAGAGTCCCGAGTCTCACCCTTGTCCTTTCCTGCCTGTCGTCCCAGCCCAGCTCCTCCCTTCTCCCAGACCCCCCCGAGCCCCTGGCACCGCACAGTGAGATCCCAGGGACTGCCCCGGGACACTCTCCCACCTTGGCTGGGTGGGGGGAGCCTTCGGGCAGGCTGTGTGGGGCCACATTGCCCGTGCCCGTCCCTTCATCCTTCACAGGGCTATTTCATCCCTCTCTTGTTTTCTTTCTCTGTTTTGCTGCTGTTTGTTGACATCATGATTATGTCCTCCAGCTCTCAGCCATCTCGCTCCCATGCAGTGGAGAGGGCTGGGGGCATCAATCGATTTTATAGCTTTTGGCAAACTCTCCCTGTGATTATCACCGCTGGAAGACATGGATTCCAGCCCAAGAGGTGGGTGTGAGACACTTGGAGGGCACTGCTGTTAGAGAGAGCTGTGCTTCTCGGGCGTGAGCTTTCTCCAACCCTGCGCTGAGGCATGTCCCTGGCATTGCCCATGCCCCTGACCCTCATCCTGTCCCTCCTCTCCCCCGGCACCCTGGGGACGCCCATCTCAGTGTCCCGCTCTCTCACGGAGCCCCAGAGCGCAGCCGGCTGTGCCATGGGAAGCAAATGGCTCTGCCCAGCAGCTTTCATTCACAGAATGACAGAGTAGCTGGGCTTGGAAACCACCTCAGGATGTCATCCTGTCCAAGCCTCCCCTCTTGACAGCAGGGCCAGCTGGAGCAGGTGGCTCAGGATCACGTTTGGTCCAGTTTTGAATGTCCACAAGGATGGAGCCCCCGTAAGCTCTCTGGGCAACCGGTTTCCAGTGTTTGACCACCCTCTCTTTAAATGGAATTCCCTGGATTTCAGTGTGTCCTTTCCTCATGTCACCGCTGAAGAAAGTCTGGAGTTGTCTCCTTTGTCTCTCCCATCCTTCCTCCCTGCACAACCTCTCCCACATGGCTGTGGCTTGGTTGACTAGCTATTTATTTTTTGATTGCTTTCTTGTCACTTTTTATGCTATGTTTTGACCTACAGTGCTATTTTCCAGCATGCTTTCTGGCGGTCCCAGATCACAGTTCCCTGTTCTTTTGAGGCTGTAATTCCTGACTTGCCCTTTCTCAATGGCAGAGATTGGCCTTTTGGGTGGTGGGAAGCAGTGGGATGAAATAATTTCCTCCTTCTGTGAGTGTTTCAGGGAGCTGTGACCACTCACTCTGTGGTGTGCCCATCCCTTGCTTTGGAGGAAGAACATTATTTTTTTTTCCTGCTTTTATGAGCAATGAAACGCAGAAAGCTAATGTGAAGAGAGCAATGTCCTACAGAAAAAAAAATGTTGAAGGTAAACACTGAAATGTGTTTCTCCCATAGTTCCTCTTTGTGGAAACTGAGGAAATGAAAGAAAAACAACATGGAGGAAGGGGAAAGGGACAACAGGACATCATCCACGGATTTTGTGCTGCTGGGAATAAGTGATGTCCCCACCCACCAGAACCTGCTCTTTCTCCTCTTGCTTATGATCTACTCAGTCACCATGGTCGGGAACATCCTCATTGTTGTGCTGGTGGTGGCAGACCGGCAGCTGCACACCCCCATGTACTTCTTCCTGGGCAACCTCTCCTCCTTGGAGTCCTGCTACAGCTCCACCATCCTGCCTCGGTTGCTGGTCAGCTTCTTGACAGGGGACAGCACCATCTCTGCGCACGGCTGCATGGCTCAGTTCTACTTCTTTGCTTCCTTTGCGACTACCGAGTGTTATCTGCTGGTGGCCATGTCCTGTGACCGGTACCTGGCCATATGCCAGCCCTTGCTCTATGCAAGCCTCATGACCTGGAAGGTCTCCATACATCTGGCAGCTGCCTCTTGGCTGTTGGGTTCCCTGCTGCTGGTGGTAGTCACGGTCTTCTTATCCCAGTTGCAATTTTGTTGCCCCAGGGCAATTGACCACTTCTTCTGTGACTTTACCCCATTGCTGGAGCTTGCCTGCAGTGACACCAGGGTGTTCACATTCATTGGGCTCATCTTTGCCTTCCTGGACTTAATCTTTCCGTTCCTGTTTACGCTGGCCTCCTACATGTGCATCATAGCTACCATCCTGAGGATCCCATCCAGCAGCGGCAGGCAGAAGGCCTTCTCCACCTGCTCCTCTCACCTCACTGTTGTCACTGTTTTCTATGGCACCCTCTTTATTGTCTATATGTTGCCCAGAACCGCTAGGCTAAGGCAGCTCAACAAAGTGTTCTCCTTTTTCTACACCATCCTCACTCCCCTGCTCAATCCCCTCATCTACAGCCTGCGGAACAGGGAGGTCAGGGAGGCCATGAGGAAAATGATCAGGAAATGTTCATTTGACTAGGCAATCTCTAGATACCAGCTGGCTCTTCAGACGTGCATGACTCTGAGACTGCTTGTCTAGTGGCAAAGGGAAGAAAACACAAGGTCCTTTTAGAGAAATATTACTGTTTAGATAGCAATGCTGAAAATGTCATGAGTTTGCTTTTTCCTTGATAACACGCACTTTGGTAGGCTTACATGTGGGAGCTGTTGAAGCGTCAAGGGTTTCTTTTCTGGAGGAGACAAGAAAGCGCATTTGCCCTAATGTGTGAATATGTTCCAAGGGCCACCATGAGGGTACCTTTCTCACTGTGGGTTCCCAGTATGGGAGTTATCCCCCCCAGTGTCGGGCGTTTCAGGAGCATGAAATTTGCTGTTCAGCAGGTAATAAAGATCTATTTTCACTGCACTGCCATGGAAAAATGGGCCATTTCTGGTGGTTGGCTCATGTGGGTTACAGCCACGCACCCCTCATCCGTCCAGGCCAGGCTCTGTTACAGGCATGTCTCAGGAACCAGGCGGGGAGGCAGCAGCTGAGTAAGAAGCCTTTGCTTCTCTTGCTGCAAGAGGAGGTGGAGAGGCTGGAGTGACACAAGCAGTTCCTCTTTTGAGGGCTAAAACAAGATCATCACCTGGATCTCCCTACCCCAACTTTTTCCTCTGCTCTTCCCAGATAAATCATAGAATCATAGAATGGTTAGAGTTGGAAAGGACCTTAAAGATTTCCAACCCCCCTGCCATGGGCAGGGACACCTCCCACCAGACCAGGTTGCTCAAAGCCCCATCCTGCCTGGCCTTAAACACTTCCAGGGATGGGGCATCCACAACTTCCCTGGGCAACCTGGGCCAGTGTCTCACCACCCTCACAATGAAGAATTTCTTTCTAGTATCTAAATCTAAATCTCCCCTCTTTCAATTTAAAACCATTACCCCTCATCCTATGACTCTCTGACCAAGAGTCCCTCCCCATCTCTCCTGTAGCCCCCCTAGGGTACTGGAAGGCCGTTATACGGTCTGCCTGGAGCCTTCTCTTCTCCAGGCTGAACAATCCCAACTCTCTAAGCCTGTGCTCATCGGAGAGGTGCTCCAGCCCTCTGATCATTTTCATGGCCCCCCGCTGGACCCCTTCCAACAGGTTCATGTCCTTCCTGTGCTTAAGGGCTTCAAAGATGGATACACAATCCAGGTGGGGTCTCATGAGAGCAGAGTGGAGGGGTAGAATCCCCTCCCTTGCCCTGCTGGCCACACTTCTTTTGATGCAGACCAGGATGCGGTTGGGTTTCTGTGCGGCCAGCGTGCACTGCCAGCTCATGTCGAGCTTCTCACCCACCAACACTCCCTTCTCCTCAGGGCTGCTCTCCAGCTATTTTCCGCCCAACCTGTATTTGTGCCTGGGGTTGCCATATGCCAGGTGCAGTACCCTGCAGTTGGTTTGGTTGAACTTCATGAGGTTCACACGGGTCCACCTCTCAAGCCTGTCCAGGTCCCTCTGGATGCCAACCCTTCCCTCCAGTGTGCTGACGGTGCCACACAGCTTGGTGTTGTTGGCAAACTTGCTGAGGGTGTACTTGATCCCACTATCCACGTCTCTGACAAAGACATTAAACAGCACTGGTGCCAATACCAGACTCCGAGGAACACCACTCGTCACTGGCCACCACTTGGACATTGAGCCATTGACCACAACCGTTTGAGTGCCAGTTCCTGATCCATTGAGTGGTCCATCCATCAAATCCATGACTATCCAATTTTGAGACCAGGATATAGTGTGGTACAGTGTCAAACGCTTTGCATAAGTCCAGGTCGATGACATCTGTTGCTCTGCCCTTGTCTACCAAGGCTGTGGCAATATCATAAAAGGCCACCAAATTTGTCAGGCATGACTTGCTCTTTGTGAAGCCATGTTGGCTGTCACCAATCACCTCCTTATTTTCCATGAGCCTTAGCAGCGATTCCAGGAGGATCTGCTCCATGATCTTGTCAGGTACAGAGGTGAGACTGACTGGCCTGTAGTTCCCTGGGTCTTCCTTTTTTCCCTTTTTGAAAGTGGGGGTTCTGTTTCCCCTTTTCCAGTCAGCGGGAACTTCACCAGACTGCCACGACTTCTCAAATATAATGGAAAGTGGCTTAGCAACTTCAGCCACCAGCTCCCTCAGGACCCGTGGATGGATTTCATCACGTCCCATGAACTTATGCACCTTCAGGTTCCTTAGATGGTCTTGAACCTGATCTTCTCCTACAGTGGGCGGTTCTTCATTTTCAAAGCCCCTGCTTTTGACTTCTGCGACTTGGGTGGTGTGGTTACAGCCCTTGCCAGTGAGGACTGAGGCGAAAAAGTCATTCAGTACCTCAGTCTTCTCCATGTTCTGGGTGACCAGGTCTCCCGTTTCCTTCCGGAGAAGGCCAACATCTTCCCTAGTCTTGTCTTTATCCCTGACGTATCTATAGAAGTTTTTCTTGTTGTCCTTGATGTTTCTGGCCAGATTTAATTCTATCTGGGCTTTAGCTTGCCTAATCTGTTTCCTGGCCACTCGGGCAGTTTCTCTATATTCCACCCAGTCTACCCATCCTTGCTTCCACCCTCCATAGGCCTCCTTTTTGGTTTTGAGCTTATCCAGGAGCTCCTTGTTTGTGCATGCAGGCCTCCTGGCTTTTTTGCCTGACTTCTTTTTTGGGATGCACCTCTCCTGAGCTTGGAGGAGGTGATCCTTGAATACTAACCAGCTTTCTTGGGCCCTTCTCCCCTCCAGTGCTTTATCCCATGGTACCCTGCAAATCAGATCCCTCAAGAGTACAAAATCTGCTCTCCTGAGGTCCAGGGTAGTGAGCTTGTTGCACACCCTCCTTGCTGCCCTAAGAATCGTGAATTCTACCACTTCGTGGTTGCTGCAGCCAAGGCTACTCTTGGGTTTGACATTCCCCACCAGCCTGTCCTTGTTGGTAAGGACAAGGTCCAGCACGGCTCCTTTCCTCGTTGGCTCCTCTACCATTTGAAGAAGAAAGTTGTCATTGACACATTTCAAGAACTTCCTGGATATCTTGTGCCCTGCTGTGTTGTCCCTCCAACAGACATCGGAGTGGTTGCAGTCCCCCATGAGGACCAGGCTCTGTGAACATGATGCTGCTCCTATCTGTCTATAGAAGGCCTCATCCTCCCTGTCACCCTTGCAAGGTGGTCTGTAGCAGACCCCTACTGTAACATCACCTGCCCCTGTGCTCTCTTTAATCCTGACCCATAAGCTCTCCATTGGGTCTTCATCCCTCCCCAGGTGGAGCTCCGTGCACTCCAGTTGGTCACTGACATAGAGGGCAACGCCCGCTCCTTGTCTCCCCAGCCTGTGCTTCCTGAAGAGTCTGTATCCCTCCATTCCAACACTCCAGACATAAGAGCCATCCCGCCATATCCCTGTGATGCCAATAAGATTGTAGCCCTGGAGGCGTGCGCACATCTCCAACTCCTCTTGCTTGTTCCCCATGCTCCATGCATTTGTGTGAAGGCACTTCAGCTGGGTGCCCCATGGAGCTGACTTACTGGCTGGAGTGGCCGCCTTTCCTTCATGTCGCTCTTCAGGTGACCTTCCCTTGAGATGTTTTATCTGTGACTCCCCGATTTCTGTTGCCTCAGGAGCCCCTCACTTATCCCCATAAGACGACCTCTGCCCCAGCAAACTCGGTCAATGAGCTCTGCTAGCTTGTGAGCTAAAAAACGTTGAGCTTCTCATCCACCATTATACCCACGTCCTTCTCCTCAGGGCTATTTTCAATCCTTTCTCCACCCAGTTGGAATTTATGCTTGGGATTGCCCCAACCCAGGTGTAAGACCTTGCACTTGGCCTGGTTGAACTTCATGGGATTCACACGGGCCCATCTCTCAGGCCTCTCCAGCTCCTCCTGGGTGGCATCCCTTCCCTCCAGCATGTCAACCGTGCCACACAGCTTGGTGTCGTCAGCAAACCCGCTGAGGGTGCACTCAATCCCACTGCCCATGTCGCTGACAAAGATGTTGAACAGCACTGGTCCCAGTACCAACCCCTGAGGAACCCCACTCGTCACTGGTTGCCACTTGGACATAGACCTGTTGACCACTACTCTTTGAGTGCAGCCATCCAGTTAGATTTTTGTGCACCCAGTGGTCCACCCATCAAACCCATGTTTCTCCAAGTTAGAGACCAACATGTCATGTGGGACAGCGTCAAACACTTGATGGCTGTGACACCATCATAGGAGGCCATCACATTTGTCAGGTTAAATTTGCCCTTAGTGAAGCCACGTTGGCTGTCACCAATCACCTCCTCATTTCCATGTGCCTTATCATAGTTGCATTCAGATCACCCATAGGAGGATCTGTCCATGATCTTGCCAGGCACAGAGGTGAGACTGACTGGCCTGCAGCTCCCTGTTTCTTCCGATTTTCCCTTTTTGAAAACAGGGTTACGTTTTCCCTTTTCCAGTCAGCAGGAACTTCACCGGACTGCCGTGAGTTCTCAAATATGATGGATAGTGGCTTGGCAACTTCATCCACCAGTTCCCTCAGGACCTGCAGATCAATCTCATCATGTCCCATGGACTTGTGCACCTTCAGGTTCCTCAAGTCGTCTTGAACCCAGACTTCTCCTACAGTAGGCGGTACCTCATTCTCCCAGTCCCTTCCTTTTCCTTCTGTGTTTTGGGCAGTGTGGCTGGAGCCCTTGCTGGTGAAGGCAGAGGCAAAACAGTTGTTGAGTACCTCAGCCTTCTCCTTATGCCAGGTGACCAGTTCTCCCGTTATCTTCCTGAGAAGGCCCACATTTTCCCTAGTTTTCCTTTTCTCACTGAAGTTTTTCTTGTTGCCCTTGATGTCTCTGGCCAGATTTAACTCTCTCTGGGCTTGAGCTTTCTTAACCTCATCCCTGGCTGCTTGGACAATGTCTCTATTCCTCCCAGGCTTCCTGTCCTTGCTTGTACAGCCTGTGGTTCTCTGGGTTGCACTTTTGGACTCCTTCAAAGACAGGTGCAACACTTGCTTGTCTTCTCTTACAAGAGACCTCTGTCAATCCCATGGCTCTCAAAAGGGATATTCTAAAGAAATATTGATCTTCCCTGTAACATCACTACAACTCTTCTCCCTGTTATACAGTGTATTCAGTTTCTCTAATTTTTCGTATACTTGTCCTGATACAATGACTATTTGCAAAGTCACGTTTTCAGATGCAGACTGTCGAGGCAAAGACCCTTTCCTTTATTCTCCAGTTTTCTCTTCCCTTTTACTCTTAGTTTATACAGACATCTCTCACCTATGCTGCTGCTTTCATCTTCAGGGACTAAAAAGCTTGCCTCTCTTTACACAGTCTAATTGTGTCCTGAGCCAGCTCTTTAATTATGTTTATATCTATATTTTTAAATCTACCTCCCTAAAACTTTTCTCCTCAGATTATCACTAGTAGAAAGGCAACCTCATTAGGGGTAGCTTTTACTGAGCATGATGACAGAGTGTGTTTTATTGTGTATAAAAACTGATTATTATGTTACTTTTCTTTTCTTAGAAAAAGGCAGAATCCTCCTGTGCCTGTGAGCAGCCAGGTCTCTGAGGAGAGCAGGAGGGAGATGGTGCAATGGAGCTGTAACATCCAGACTTCAGTGGAGAAGTCTGATGCAAGGGGCAGTGATGGAAGTCCCAGGTGGGCAATGTCAGACATGGTGGGCTTGGAGAGGTGAGGAGCAAAGCTATCCCTACAGTGATGGACATCAAGGCACTGCTTTTCCTTCCTGTCCACACCTCCTGAGGAGACACTCTGCCTCAATATTCCTTGGAGAATGCTTCTATCACCTCTTCCTTAAACTGAACAGTAATAAAATACATCCTTTAAAACCAAGAAATCCTTTTCATTAGGTGCATTTTGAAATCTTCCTCCTTAACTACATCACTAAACCTCACTCATTAGCTGTACAAGTCTTGAAGACCTGAAGAAAATGACAAAAAGATAAATACCTTGTGAAGGCTTTCTGTCTTATAACGAGCCCCATGGGGTATTTGCTGCTGAGTCCATGAAACTCAGATACTGAGAGAAGATTGAAGAAAGCACTCAAGAAATCAGAAGCCAAACTCCAAGTACCTGGAAGCATTAATGAGCCCCACTGAGGGAAGCTACTGACAAAGGCTCTGCAGGGACTCCTTAGAGCAGACAATTGGAGGCTGAGATTGCAGGTTGGCAAAGGCAGAGTGCAGGTGGCTGTAATGCTGAGGAACCCCTGCCTTTGATGAAGCAGAAAGGCCAAGCCCTCACCCCCAGGCCCTGCCAAGGCAGACCCTGTCCCTCACTCCTGGCTCTGGGCTCTTCCTGGGGGCAGTGGGATGTGAGGGGGAGCAGTGACCAGGGCAGGAAAGTTTTATGACACCTCCTGGCCTCACTGAAGAAGGGGCAAGGATGAACCAAAGTCCTGAGCCTCAAAAGAATCATAGACTCATAGAAGCATTCAGGTTGGAAAGGACCTTGAAGATCGTTGAGTCCAACTGTGAACCTCGCACTGCCAAGCCCACCACTAAACCACATCACTATATGCAACCCTTCAAGTCTTTTAAACACCTCCCATGATGGTGAGTCAGCCACTTCTCTGGGCAGCCTATTCCAGTGCTTGGCAAACCTTTCAGTGAGGACATTTTTCCTAATATTCAACCTACATCTCCCCTGGTGCAACTTGCAGCCATTTCCTCTTGTCCTATCACTCCTTACTTGGGAGAGGAGACTCACACCAACCTCGCTATAGCCTCCTTTCAGTAGTTGTAAAGAGTGACCATGTCCTCAGCCTCCTGTTCTACAGGCTGAACAACCCCAGTGCCCTCAGCCACTCCTCACAAGGCTTGTTCTCTAGACCCCTCACCGGCTTTGTTGATCTTTATTTGGACACACTCCAGGACCAGAATGTCTTTCTTGTAGTGAGGGGCTCAAAACTGGACACAGCACTCAAGGTAGGGCCTCAGCAGTTCCGAGTACAGGGAGACGATCACTGCCCCAGTCTTGCTGGCCACATTGCTCCTGACACAGGCCCGGATGCCTGGAGAAGTAGTGATGGACCCAGTGCACATGAGCTGTGTGGGGTGGCTGAGGGACCTGGAGTTCTTTGCCCCAGCAGTGTGTGGACTCCAGTCAGTACAGGAGTAGCCTGAGAGTGCTTGAAGGCTGATTTTCAGAGATGATGAAGCTTTTCATTACGCTAAGATCCAGCGTGAGAAAGAACTAAAGCCACAAAGTGCAGCTGAGGAGGCCCAGACTGGACACAAAGCAATGTCCCTCACAGTGCAGTGCTGTGGGAGGGAGACGGGATCAGCCCAAGGCTTTGCGTTTCCAGGAACTGCCCGGGAGGAAGGAGAGATGTCAGCAAAGGAAGGAAGATGCTCAGGTGGGAGCAAGGTGTGGTAGCAGGGGGGATGTCTACAGCCTGCAGGGAAGGAGGTGCAGGTGTGGGACCCGGCAGGACAGCCTATGGTGGAACTGACAGAGGGATGAAGGAAGTCTGAAAAACACCAACAGAGATGAGCTCTGTCTCCCCTCGGCTCTGGCTGTTGTCTCTGCCACTGATGCCTACGAGGAAGCACCTTATCCTTACAGTGCCAGGGTCTCATTGCCTCCCATTCCCCACCTGAGAGCCTGGGAGGTATCGGACCATAGTCCTGCCCTTGACGTTGCAGATCCCCACATCACACTGCCCCAGGAAGAGCCCTGAGCAACGTGGGAGGGACAGGATCTCCCTTCCCAGGGGCTGGGGGTCATGGCTTGGCCCTTTGGCTGAATGCAACACATCCAGGTTTCCTCAGCTCTGTTCCACCTTTACACTCCCTTTGTCTACCTGTCATCTCTGCCTCCAGTTTTCTGCTCTAAGCACCCACTGGGGAGGCTTTGTCAGTAATGGTCCTCAGTGGGACCCATTAGCCCTCCAGGAATCTTTGGACTTTGAATCTGACTTGAAATTCTTGAAAGTCATCTTCAACTTGCTCTCAGTGTTTGAGGGTCATGGACTCCGAACCAAACCCACCAGAGGGGTCATTAAACTGCCTTGGGCTGTTCCTCTGCTGCTGAGCTGGGCCGGGCTCCTGGGACGGAGGGAGCTCATGGCCACGGGGCAGCACTGCAGAGAGACAGCTCTGCCCAGGAGCAGCTCCTCTGCCAAGCGCAGCAGGGCTGAGGGCACTGCCTGCAGGTACGGAGGGGAGAGGAGTGAGGCTGGGAGAGGTTAAAGGCAGTCTGGGGTGGGAGGATGGAGAGTGCTCAAAAGAAGAGAAATCTTTGCAGTCCTTGGCACAGTAATTCTCTGGGTGGAGGGCAATGAAGCTGCAGTTCCTGAAGGGATCTTCTGAAGCTGGCATAACCCACAGCCTGTGGGGTCTCTCTCTTCTGTAGAGGTGGAGGACGTGCTCCGGAGCAGGGCTTCCCTGCTGCACCATCAGAGGGACAGGGCAGGACGGGGATGGCTGCCGGGGTCTGAACCTGAGTGTGCAGCCAGGGGTGTCCTTCAGAGCAGGGTCCCTGCGCTGCAGTGAGCTATAGTCAGGGCAGGGACTCTGCTGTCGTCCAGGGTCAGCTCTCAACCTGCCCAGGGAGCTCCTCATGGTGCTGTGGGGAGAATCTGTGGGTGGAAGGAGCAACCCCCGTCAGGGCAGGGTCCTTTTGCTGTCAAGAAATTGCTGTGTGGGTCGGGGCTGCTCACAGCTCCAGGTCACAGCCAGGACACTGGCAGAGGCAGCATCTCAAGAGGAATGTCAAGGCGGGGGCTACCTTAAAGATGAAGATCTTTCCAGGCTCTGTGATCTCAGCTTGCTTCTAAGAGAAAGGGGAAAGGGGCTGTGGAGGTTAATTAAGTCACCAGGAGTCCTGTACCATTACACTGAGGGATCAGTAGATCTGCCAGAAGCCTCCTAAGTGCCTTCACCCTCTCCTCTCCCTACAGACAGCCCCAGCATCACCTTTGCCCGCAGTGCCAGCCCTTACCTGACCTCCTCCTGAGGACCTGCATCCAGGGAGATGCCTCTGGGCAGTGCCCTGCTGCCAGGAGGGGTCTGCAGGGCAGAGCTGAGCTCAGAGCGGGTGGGATGGGGTCTGTGAGCACTGACAGGGAGGAGACTTGGGGACAGAGAAAGAGCTCCCAGCAGGGATGCCTCCAGGCAGCAGAGACCCAGATCACCCCTCTGCATCCCTCTCTGCTCAGCTGCACGGGGAAAGAGAGAAGAGTTTGGAGAAATGGACTTTGAAACAGGGCTCTTCTGTGCTCACAAAAATCCATTCAGGCATGTTTCTAGTGAGAACATCCCCTAACGGAGAGACGTGTAAGCACAGGGCACCTGCATGGTGACCAGAAGGTAACTCGTGGGCAGAGCAGCTCTCCTGACCCTGCATTAGGGCACAGGGACCCTTTTGTCCCTCAGAGCTCACCAGTGGTCAGGCTGAGAGCAATGGGGGGTTGGAAATCAGTGATCTTTAAGGTTCCTTCCAACCCGAACCCTTCTCTGATTCTACTGTGAAAGATGAGGATTTCTGCCCTTTCCAAGACAGTGCCCTCACTCAGCAGCACAAACCTGAGGTCACGAAAATGAGACGAATGAAGTTCCCTCAAAGAAAGAGAAGTAATTTTGAGGACTTTTTTTGGGAAATAGCATGGGATTGAGTCAAAGAAGTCTGCCCTAACTAGTCAATGTCTTCTCCTCTTTCAGGAGGCCCCCATGCCCAGAGTGAGCAAATGTCCAACGGCAGCTCCATCACTGTGTTCCTCCTCCTGGCATTCGCAGACACACGGGAGCTGCAGCTCTTGCACTTCTGGCTGTTCCTGGGCATCTACCTGGCTGCCCTCCTGGGAAACGGCCTCATCATCACTGCCATCGCCTGTGACCACCACCTCCACGCCCCCATGTACTTCTTCCTCCTCAACCTCTCCCTCCTCGACCTGGGCTCCATCTCCACCACTCTTCCCAAAGCCATGGCCAATTCCCTCTGGGACACAAGGCACATCTCCTATGTGGGATGTGCTGCCCAGGTCTTTCTATTTCTATTTTTGATGTCATCAGAATATTATCTTCTCACCATCATGGCCTATGACTGCTACGTTGCCATCTGCAAACCCCTGCACTACAGGACCCTCCTGGGCAGCAGAGCTTGTGTCCACATGGCAGCAGCTGCCTGGGGTGGTGGTTTTCTCAACGCTCTCCTGCACACGGCCAGTACATTTTCAATACCCCTCTGCCAGGGCAATGTCCTGGGCCAGTTCTTCTGTGAAATCCCCCAGATCCTCAAGCTCTCCTGCTCACACTCCTACCTCAGAGAAGCTGGGCTCATTGTGGTCAGTGCTTTTTTTTCTTCTGTGTGTTTTGTTTTTATTGTGCTGTCTTACGTGCAGATCTTCAGGGCCGTGCTGAGGATCCCCTCTGAGCAGGGACGGCACAAAGCCTTTTCCACATGCCTCCCTCACCTGGCCGTGGTCTCCCTGTTCATCAGCACTGCCCTGGTTGCCTATCTGAAGCCCCCCTCCATCTCCTCCTCATTCCTGGATCTAGTGGTTTCATTTCTGTACTCGGTGGTGCCTCCAGCAGTGAACCCCCTCATCTACAGCATGAGGAACCAGGAGCTCAAGGATGCCCTGAGGAAACTATTGCAATATGCTGTATTTCGGCATCAATGAAATAACTGTCTCCTATGAATCCCAGGATTGTCTCTTGTTCATAAGCTTGTTTCTTTTCTGTCCGTCCTTCCTTCCTTCCTTCCTTTTTTCCTTTCTCTATTTCTCTCTTTCTTTCCCTCTTAATTTTTGTTTTCTGATGTTCTCGTCTTCTTTCTCTCTTTGTCTCTTTCTCAGACCTGTGGCAATTTTATTCCTAATTTCATTTCCTAAGCATTTAGGTATTGTTCCTTGCCCAATGCCCTGATGTACATGACAATCCAGGCTCCCTCTGTAATTGAAACAAAACAAAGGCAGCAGCAGAACATCAAGTTTTTCAGCTCCTCTTCCTGAAAACTGTCCCGGAGCTGAGGGTGAAGCTCCTCTGACTCTGCCATCCCAGGAGGGGCTGTTTGCAAGCAGAGGCCAAGGGATGTATCACTCGGCAGTGAGTCATGATACCCTGTTGTTCTGGTTTTTGGTGGGATGGAGTTAAATGTTTTCACAGTAGCTCACAGGGGGTTGTGTTTTGGGTTTGTGATGAAAACAGTGCTGATAACACAGGGATGTTTTAGTTATTGCTGAAAGGCCCATCAAGGCTTTTTCCGCTCCTCACGCTCCCCTGCAGCGAGAAGGCTGGGGGTGCACCAGAAGTTGGGAGGGGACAGAGCTGGGACAGCTGACCCCAACTGACCACAGGGATATTCCATACCATATGACGTCATGCTCAGCAATAAAAGCTGGGGGAAGAAGAAGGAAATCAGGGATGCTTGGAATTATGGCATTTGTCTTCCAGAGTAACCACTATGCACGATGAAGCCCTGCTTTCCTGGAGATGAACACCTGCCTGATGCTTGGAAGGAGTGAATGAATCCTTTATTTTGCTTTTCTTACACATGCAGCTTTTGCTTTACCGATTAAACTTTCTCTCCACCCTCGATTTTTCTCAATTTTTCCATCCAATTCTCTCCCCCATCCCACCCAGGGGACAGTCAGCGAGTGCCTCTGTGGTTCTTGGCTGCCCACTGGGGTTAAACCATGACACCGGTTTGAAACGCCACAGCCCAGACTTAGTGCAGCACTCAAATGCAGAGGCACTGGAAATGCCCCATGGTCCTACCAAGCCCCTTCCTTGGCCAGAGGCCCATCAGGAAGTGGAAGATGGAAAGGGGCTCATGCACAGTGATCCCTGTCCATCTGAGTCTGCTTCCCACCCTCACCATCTCCGCCAGGGCAGGGTCACCCCGTAGCCCCAGGGCACCACAGTCCTCTCCCTCTGAAGAGCAGCACTTTCAGCTCCGGGCCCTGTGGGGAGCATGGGCAGGGGGGCAGGAACAGCCGGCCAGGCCAGCACGGACACACTCACATGGGGAAAGGCTCTCTGTGGGTGGGGAGGTCCCAGGAGAAGAGCAGGACACCCCGTGTGTGGAGGGGACAGACAAAAAGAGCCACCCATTGCCGTGTGTCCCACTGGGGCGGCTGCTGTGCTGCTGGGGCCACAGGAGCTGCCAGAGGAGCCCCAGGGCAAGGACCCTCGGGCTGTCCTGGGGAGCAGGGCTGGCACAGGGGGGCTGCAGGCTGCTGCTGGAGGGCATCTCCTGGGCATGACAGCAGGAGAGGCTCTGTCACAGACCTCTGTTTCATCCTTCCATGTCCAGCCTCCAGCCCTGGGACTGATGGACAGGCTGAGACCCCTCTCTCTGCTCCCCAAGGGCTGCTGTGGGGTGAGTGCCCCGAGCTCTGCAGCACCTCGAGGCAGGCACTGCTGGGGGGCCAGGCCAGACTGGGGGGCTCTGCTGGGATGGGAAGATGGCAGGGGAGGTGGGGAGAGCCAGGGAGGGCCTGGGCTGAGCTGGAAAGTGCTCAGGAGAGGAAAACGCCAGTGCAGAGCTCAGCTCTGGGAGTGTGAAGGCTGGGTGCACACAGCAGTGTTCTCACACAGCCAGCCATGGGAGAGACATGAAGGACCAGGAGAGCAGGACCTGCTCTGGGCCATGGTCCCTGGACACCCCGGGGAAGCTGCCCCAGGGTCATGGTCACCAACCAGCCTCTCACAGCTGCCCCTGCCAGCAACAGCCCCTCACCTCAGCTCAGAGAGGTGGTTTGTCCCCAAGGAAAACGTCCTTAAAGAGCCACCAGCTCTGTTCAGCTCCTTGGTCTTTGAGGGCAGTTTCCCAGGGGGTCCATCCACTAAGTCCTTAACCCCTGAAAGCTTGCTCTCCTAAAACTCATGGTCCTGATGCTTCTCTTCACCAGGCCCATATCCCTGAGGACTGGGAATTCCACCAGGGCATGGTCACTGCAGCCCAAGCTGCTGTCAGTCCTGACCTCTCTCATTAGTTCTTCCATGGCGGTGAGCAGCAGGTCCAGTGACGCTTCTCTTCTGGCCAGGCTGTCTGTCACCTCGATTAAGAAACTCTCCTGGACTCTCTCAGGGAGACTCCTGGACTGCTTACACCATGCTCTGCTGCTTTTCCAGCATGTGTCAGGAGGAATGAAGTCTCCCGGCAGGATCAGACCCCACGAGCATGATGCTTCCTGGAGCTGAAGTAGGAAGGCTTTGTCAACAGGCTCCCCTTGGCTGGGTGCCCTGTAGAAAACACCAGGCTCAAGGTGTCCTTCGTTTGCTTGGCCACAAATTTTCACCCATGAGCTCTCGACCTGTTCATTGCTCGTTTCCAAAGGCCTCTCTGTGCAGTCGATCCATTCTTTTACATCGAGGTCAACCCCCCACCCCTCCTTCCTTGCCTGTCCCTTCTGAGCAGTTTATAGTCACCGATAGCAGCTCCACTCCTGTGACTCATCCCACTCCATTTCAGTGACAGCAATCACATCACAGCTTTCTTGCTATATGTGGCTCCCAGCTCCTCCAGTTTGTCACCCATCATGCACGTATGGGTACAGAGACATTTCAGCTGTGCTGTGGATCATGTCACCTCTTCAGAGGAACATGCCCTAACTCCTTTGGGGCGTTTCACAGGTGGTTTCCCTGTTGGTTCCTCAAATATCAGCAGCCCCTGGCTCTTCTCTGTGGCCAGAAACTCCATCCCCTTACCCTGCTAAGTCGAGTTTAAAGCTGTCCTTGTGAGCTTGTTGGTGAAGACCCCCTTGCCCCACATGGTCAGGTGAATCCCATCAGCTCCCAAAAGATCCAGCTGCTCAAAGACCATGCCATGATCACAGAAGCCCAGACCTTGGGTATGACACCAGCCAGTTTGTCTCCCCCTTCTGAATCCCCTTCCTCTGACTGGGGGAACAGAGGAGAACACCACCTGCGCTGAAGGAAACGGGGCTTGTTCTGAAGCTTCCCAACAACCTGGGCGATTGCTTGGTTCCTCCTTGTCTCTGCCCAGTGACTGCTGCTCGACGGCTCCTTTCTTTGGCTGCCCTTCCTCCCGCAGGGTTTCCCGGTGCAGGGAACAGCCCTGTTCCCAGGAGATCCTTCCCTCTTGCAGTCACCCCGAGAGCGGGTCCATGGTGGGACACCAACCCCGGGAGCTGCGTGTCGGTGCGTGGTGCCCGCTCAGGCCCATCTCTGCAGCAGGGTGCTCTGCGGCGCTGGTGGGAGCTTGGTTCTGGAGCAGCTGCAGGAGTCTCTAGAGTTGTATTCCTTGGCCGGCAGGACTGTCCGTCCATCCGTCCCCATGTCCCCGGGGGCACGGCACAAAGGACGCCCCTGTCGCTGCCCGCAGGGAGGCTGCCACTGCTGACAGCCTCATTCCCCACCTCTTTTCATCCTGCATTGTGATTGGCTGACAGCCATTTCCGGGTACCTTCATGCCCACGTGTTCCCAGGCAGCCCCGCGATTGGCTGCTGTCCCGGTTTGAAGTAAAACCGAACCAATTTTCTGTTCTGTAACTTTACATCCTAGCTAGGCCTCCTCTAACTCTCTGAAATTAACGGCATATTGTGGAGAAAACTGCTCGTTCTCAGAGTGATAAGCCCAATGTTTGTGCTCCATGCCAAGGAACAGTATGCAGGGAGGCCTTTGCTTATACTTATTGTTATAACAACCAAGGTCAGCCAATTTCGTTATTTGCCCCCTTAGAGGGTCGGAAACGGAAAAAACGTAGAGGGGTCACATCGGTGGGGAGGAGTGGACAGGACAGGTGACCCAAACCTGACCAACTGGGGTATTCCATCCCATCTGCCCCATGCTCAGTATAAAAGCTGAGGGATCAAAGGGTCAGCCCCTTCCTGCGATGGCTGACGTTCAGAGAGGACTCTGTCTGTTCATCTGCCTTTGATCCCGATCCGTGTGTTCCTGACTCCAGAGCTGGAATCCAGTTCCCATTCGTCACTGAGTCCAGTCTGGGACTTCCCCAGTGCCTGCCGGTGATGTGACTGTCATCCTGGGAGCTTGATACGGTTTTGTGCATATTGTATCTATTTCATTATTTTCTTCTTTATTTTTATTTTAATATTAATTCTTCATTAAAGTAGTTTAGTTCATTCTAAACTTCTGAATCTCCTTATCTCTTTCTCCTCCTCTCTCCTCTTTTAGTGGGGGGAAGGGGGGGGGAAGGGCCATCTGCCGGTCCGGTTTTGGTAAATTCAGCCAAAACCACGACAGCTGCCCCCTCCTTCGGTGGAGGAAGGGCTGAGACATAAAAATATATACCTTCATGTAATATATAGAAATATTTATAAATGCAAATAAATACGAATATATATTTTATTTATTTATAAATAGGTAAGTATTTGTACATCTATACTTCTATATATCTATTTTTGCATGGATTTTTATATATATGTAAAAATTTATAAAGCTATGGAAACAAATATAGACCAAGAAAACCACAGGTATGAAAGGGAGACAACCTTTTTTCATGGGAGCTCACAGAGTGATCAATTAAAGTTTAAATGTGAGCAGAAGCCAAGGGAAAGGCCAGGTGGGGGTCCCCCACTTCTCCAGCTGCAGAACAAGCCCTGACAGGGCGGGCTGGGGGGGATTCCAGAGGGTGGAGGGTGCCTGGAAGGTGGTGGGGCAGGGACAAGCGGGAACATGCCCAGGGGCTACAGCCCCTTCTGGGCGGGGGGGAGCAAGTGAGCGAGAGGGGGTTTAGCTCCTGTCTGGGGTCACCCCAAAAGAGGAGCACACAGCAAAGGGGCTGGTATGTGCTTGTGAGGTCACTGCTGCTGAGTAGCCAACAGGCCAAGAGGAGGCTTCTCGTTGGGGTAGGAGCTTGTGAGGTCACTTATTGCCTGGTCTCTCCCAGGGGAGCAGAGAGCAAAGAGGGGGAGATGTGGTGGTCAGGTCTCTGGTGCCTGAGTAGCTGATAGAGCAGTAGCAAGGGCAGGGCTCTTGTAGGGGCTGGCGAGGGCACTGGTGCTGGTGTCCATGACAGACCAGAGGGAGACACGTGGCTGGGGGTTGTCCTTGGGATGTCACTCTTGGCTGAGGAGCTGATAAGCCAGGAGCAGGTCCACAGCTTGTGTAGGGGCTTGGGAGGTCACTGCAGCCTGAGCACCTCACCGGCAAGTTCATGGCAAATGGGCAGAGAGGTACTTGTGAGGTCACTCTCAGCGAGAGGCCATGAGCCCACCCATGGCTGGTGTAGCTTTTGTGACGTCACTCATGTCTGAACACCTGACGGGCCAGGAGCAGGCCCGTGTCCTGTGTCTGTGCTTCTGAGGTCACTCCTACCTGAGGAGCCAGTTGGCCAGGAACAGGCCTATGGATTGTGTAGGGGCTGGTGGGGTCACTGGTGCCTGCGCAGATGATGGGCCAGGAGCTGGAACCTGGCTGGTGGGTGTCTTTGTGCTGTCACTGGTACCTGAGGAGGCCAGGAGAAACATGTCCGGTGTGGGAGAGTTTGAGGCCACAGGTCTCTGAGGATCTTATCGGCCAGGACTAAGCCCCTGCCTCGTGTAGGTGTTTCAAGGTCACTTGTGACCGCTCAGCTGATGGGCCTGGAAGAGGCCCATGGGTTGTGTAGGTGCTGGTGGAGTCACTGCTGCCCTAACACCTGAGAGGGCAGGAGCAGGGCCATGGGCTGTGTAGGGTGTTGTGGTGTCAGGGGTGCCTGAGGAGATGATGGGTCAGGAGCCAAACCATGGCTTCTGTAGGTGTTTGTGAGGCCATTGGTGCCTGAATCAGGCCAGGAGCAGGAGCAGGGCTTGTGACTGTCGAGCTTGTGCTGTCACCGCTGATGTCACCGTGGAGCTTTTAGGCAAGGAGCGGGCATGTGGCTTGTGTGGGTGCTTCTGACGTCATTAGAGTCATATGGAGACCCCACCAAAATAGGGCTTCTTGGAAGAACCATCGTCAGCATGATTCGGAGAATGAATGGTTAAACGTAGTTAGTGTAAATCTACAGTACAGCTTGGCAAAGAACAGAGCTCGGAGCCCAGGAGCCCAGCATTCCAAGACAAGGAACTGGCCTTGTGTATAAGATAGCAGGAACAGCCTGCATGCTAAGGAGGAACCCAATTGTCTGGGGGAAGTGTCCATCTGGTCGGGACCAGTTTCGCGGTTTGGGGTCCAGCCAGCCCAGCATTCTAGGACAAAGGTAAAAGTACACGGTGAAGAAGACTGCGAGCCTTCCTCCAGAAGACCCCGGCCCACGACCACCAGGCGACAGTACGCATGTGGCCAGGGGAGGAGACTTATGATAATGAGTTCCTAGAAATAATTAGAATAGTAAGGCCTTTTCTTAGAATTAATTATAATAACCCAGCCCACATTAATGAATATGTATGCTTTTTATCATAAATAGATGCTTGTTTTACGAGCCAGTGTGCAAGTTAGGAGGAGCAATCCCCCTTGCACCCGGTGCTGCAATAAACATGCCTGCTTTATAACTCTCTGCGAGTTGTAGAGTCTGTTTCCACACCTCAAGTAGAAACCCGTACCCAACACACACACAGGTGTGACAGTGTGACTCCTGAGCAGCCAGGGGTGGCAGCAGGAGGGTGTGAGGTCACTGTCACTATCACCCCTGAGTACATGGGGGTGGCAGCAGGAGGGACGTGAGGTGACGTCCCCGGTGTCCCCCCGTGGCCGTGGGGTCGGTGCATCAGAGGGGCATGGCGGGGGCCGGGAGCTGCCCGTCCCTGTGTCTGCGAGGCCGAAGGAGCAGCCCCTGCAGCCCCGGCTGGAGCAGTCGGGGTGGGGGTGGCTCGGGGGCACCGCAGGGATGTGCCTGGGCCTGGCGCCAGGAGGAAACCACAGACTTCCTGCCTGGGCACTGCGGAGGGAGCAGGGGGAGCACGGCGAGGCCACGGGGGCTGTGGGTTGTGCACCTGCAGGCTCCGGCTCCCCATGCGCCCGCGGGGAATAACGGCCCCCGGGTGAGAGATGCTGAGAGTCAGGGAGACGTCTGAGCCTCTGGGCTGCCTGTCTGCTGCCAGGGCAGGGACGTGTTCCAGCTCCGGCTCCTGCCAGGGACTCACCGTGGGGCTCTCCAGGGAGGGACAGACAAGCCAACGCTCCTGGCATGGAGCTCTTCCCCTGGCCAAGGAGCTCTCCCAGCACAGCCAGCTCCGGAGCAGGGGCAGGGGCTCTTTCCTCCCCATCCTGACACAGGATCTGGTGCAGTCCCCGCTCCAGGCTGGACGCGGCTTAGGGGCGGCTGGACACTTGCCTCGTGGCTTCTTGGGCCAGCCCAGCGCGGGAGATGCTCAGCGCTCCCAGTCCCCACAGCGGGGTGCAAGGGCTGACCCACCCCTTTCCCCTCCACACCCGCCTTCTCCCGTCACGATCCCCCACCCCAGCCACCATGACACCCACCGTGGGACATCCGTGTTCCTCATATATGGTCATGAGCGGCGCTGGAGAAGTTCATTGGAGGGCTGGGCTGTGTCGGAGGGGAGATGGCTCCCGATAACCTCTAAAAAGGTGCTGCTGCTTCGATTGGCTCCTTCTGCAGCTGGGTTGGCGTCTGCAGAGATATATCACCCTCCCATCGTCGTTGTCCCTGTCAGGAGCCGTGAGAGGGAGTGGGGTGCAGCAGGGCCGTGCCAGCGGGGCAGGAGGCTGAGGATGGGAATGGAGGGACTCCTGTCCCCTCGCGTGCTGTGGCTGCTCCTCTGGGTGCAGCTCTGCAGAGGTAAGTGCTGGCTGCCTTTTCCCACAGCCCGGGGCCATCGGGTACCAGTGGGGTCATCAAGATGCCTTCGGGAACAGGGTTTCTTTCCAAGGGCCACTGAGATGAGGGTCAGAAGGTGCTCGAGTCCATGGACCTTGGCCCTTTGCCTGTGTCCATCTGGGTTAGAGATGGTGTCTCCACTTCCAGGGCCCCAGTATTTAGGGTAGCCCATGTTTGGTTGTGTTTATAGACACCCCATCTTCAGGTACCCTTTTGGGTACCCAGGTGGTGTGCAAAGGGAGCTTCAGGCTTGGGGGACATGGTGCTGTTAAGGGGTGCTGGGCTGGGGAGGAGCAGATGGCCTGTGCGGGGCCGGGGGTACAGGTTTTGGGTGGACATGGGCCCACCTTTGAGGTGGGAGGAGGCGCTGAGGGCTGTGGGGCAGCAAATGGCCCAGCGGGTCTGGAGTTGGCACCCCCAGCCTGCACAGCCCATGGGGAGGGGAGGGACACCCACCCTTCCCCAGGGAGAGCCTGGAGGGGAGAGGGCTCCATCCTGGTGCCTGTGACGGGCAGGGGGGACCCCAGACCTGCAGTCTGTGGCTCGGTGCTCTCCTGACCAGTCCCATGTTGGTGTTTGAAGGGGCTGCAGAGGTGAGGCTGGAGGATGGCGGTGGGCGCTGCGCTGGGAGAGTGGAGGTGAAACACCAGGACCAGTGGGGGACCGTGTGTGATGACTCCTGGGACATTCATGATGCTGCAGTGGTTTGTAAGCAGCTGGGCTGTGGGGCTGCTCTTGGAGCTCCTCGATATGGACACTTTGGGCTAGGATCTGGCCCCATTTGGATGGATGATGTTGGGTGCGATGGCACCGAGTCTGCGCTGTCCGACTGTAAACACCGTGGATGGGGTCAAAGCAACTGTGATCATTCTGAAGATGCTGGAGTGACATGTTCAGGTAAGGAGCCACCATTCCCCACCTTTGGGACCGGGATGGGGGAAGGGACCTGGCTGTGCCCTCGGGGAGCAATGAAGGGATGCCAGAGCAGGGTCCTGTGTTGCTGGTCCCACTGCCCAGCTGGGACTGTCGTTGCTGGTGTCCCTGGTCCCTGAGGAAAGTTCAGTGGGTTCCACCCTGGGTGTCCACCCACTGCCGGGCCCCAAGATGGTTCTGCCCACCCTCAGTTGGTGCCTGGGGTTGGGAGATGAATCCCCCTCCCTGCCCCAGGGTTTTTGTTGGTTCTCATCTTTCTCCTCCAAGTCAGCCAGGACCTGTCTGGCATTGCTGAGGGCCAGGTTCCCCTGTGCCAGAGGCACCGAGAGCTGCTCACGTGGACACTCACAGCCCCAGAGAAGGGCACAGAGTGTCCAGGGGCTTTTGGGTTGTTCCTCCTGGCAGACACGAGTTCCTCAGCCAAAGCAAAGGGGCCGCTCAAAGGGAAGCAGCCCCACCTTGGGCAGAGGAGCCGGGTGGCACCCGGCACCCCATTCCTCTCCCAGGTTCACCCCGTGAGAGCCAACCCATGGGGACATGGCCCTGCTCTGTCAGTGCTGAGCCACCTTCCCCAGCCCCCGCCTCCCTGTGCCCAGGGGCTTTGCCAGCACTTTCTGGCTCTCCCGGGTGCCTGTCCTTGCCCTGGGAGCTGGTGTCAGCCCAGGGCTGCTCCTCTGCCCGCTCCCCTGCCCTCTGCCCGGCCGTCGGTGGGGATGTGCGTGCCTGGCAGTGCCCTCTGGCCCTGGTTGAGTACCCCCTCCCCGGGCAGGTGCCGTAGTGGGGGGCTGGCGCAGACACCGGCTGCAGGTACAGCCGTGCCACACCTGTACCCTGTGACACCTCCCATCTAACAGCAGTGTCCCAACAGCCTGGTTGGATTTGTTGTTATCTCAACCATTCGATCGATCCCCACATTGGGTGCCAAAAAGGACTGTGGTGGTTTAGCCTCAGACGGCAACAAAGAACCAGGCGACTGCTCTCTCAACCCCCCACCACCGTGGGGAGAGTTGGAAGAAAAAGGCAAAACTTGTGGATTGAGACAAAGGCAGTTTAACAGAACAGCAAAGGGCACAGGAAAACAACAGCAATAACACTGACAGAGGGATGTACAAACACAATTACAATACCATGGCCGTGCATGTCCCCTGAACGAGCAGGGTTC
Organism: Numenius arquata; assembly: GCF_964106895.1. Lineage (NCBI taxonomy): Eukaryota > Metazoa > Chordata > Aves > Charadriiformes > Scolopacidae > Numenius > Numenius arquata. The sequence continues at coordinate 70,980 of NW_027415565.1, forward strand.
AGCTGCTGCCGTGAGTGAGGTGGCAGGAGCAGAGCTGAGCCCCGCTCTCTGCAACACGACTCCCCTGCAGCAGCCCCTTCCCCACAGCGTTTCCTTCTGCAGGGAGTCAGCCAGAAGCGCCCCTGGCCCCAAGGGCTGCGTGCCCCAGCCCCACCAGCTGCTCCTCTGCGTGCCCCTCTCTCCTGGCAGGGCTCTGCCCGCTGTCCCGCTGCCCTGGGAGGTCTCTGCCTTCTCCAGACAGGGAGAAGATTCGTGCCGTGGGAGGCGAGAAGGGCTGCTCTGGCCGAGTGGAGGTCTGGCACCGCGGCTCCTGGGGGACGGTGTGTGACGACTCGTGGGACATGCAGGATGCCCAGGTGGCCTGCAGGCAGCTGGGCTGTGGCCCTCCGCTGTCTGCCCTGGTCAAGGCTGCGTTTGGGGAGGGCACGGGCCCCATCTGGCTGGAGCAGGTGGAGTGCCGGGGCACAGAGCCATCTCTGCAGGACTGCATGGCCCGGCCTGGGGACAACGGTGCCTGCCGCCATGAGGAGGACGCTGCCGTCAACTGCTCAGGTGAGCGGCAGGGCTGGGACACCTCACAAGGAGCCCCTTTCCCCTTTGGGTCCCATCGTGGCTCCAGAGCTCCTGGATGTTTGGGTGGGATGTGTCAGGGATGTCTGCACATGCCCCCGTGCGCACACACACACACACACGGTGTGTCAGAGAGGAGGCTCCCTGGTACCTGCACCCCCACCCTCTCAGCCCAACTCTCCTTCTCCTCCTCTGCAGATGCACCCAGGACGGCAGCAACAATCCCGCGAGCAGGTAACCCGTCCTCCCCACCAGCGCTGGGTCTTCCTGGGGCCAGGCTGTGACCCACAGCCGGAGGGAAAGCCTCCTTGCTCGGCTGTGGAACTCTCAGGCGGATGCATCGAGGTGCAGGGGGGGAGAATTTGGGGAGGGCTGTCACCCCGGAAGGTGGGAGCTTCCCCATCAATCATCCACTGAACCCCCGTATGAAATGGGGATCAGGTCTGGGGTGTCCCGGCCCCCCACCTCTCCCAGCCCTGGTGCTGCCCTGTCTGTGTTCCTGCCATGCAGATCCCACCCGGGGCCGTCCGACTGGCAGCGGGAGAGTCTCCTTGCCCGTCATCATCTGTATCATCCTGGGAGCCCTTCTCTGCCTGCTCCTGGCCCTCCTGGCCGGGCAAGTGCGAAGCGCCAGGGCTGGCCGCAGGGGTGGGTCCCTTCCCAGGGGAAGATGCCTCCTGGCAAGGCCAGGGGTGCCCTGGGGTGTCAGGGAGTGGTACAGGCAGAGCCGGGGGGACAGGAGTGTGAGCTCTCTGGGGGATCCCATCCTCTCTCTGACCATCCCTGGGCCAGCCCTGCCTCTGTCCGCAGGCTCTGAGAGAGCTCAGGAGCCCTTCCCGGAGGCCGTGTACGAGGAGATCGGTTACAGCCCAGCATGGCAGAAGCAGGCAAGGTTCAGCGGCTCAGGTTGGTGTGCGTCCCTCATGGAGGACACATCTAGAGTGCTCTTGGCCCTGGCTCCCACCCAGGGTTGGTCCCTCCATCCCCCTGGCCCATGGTCCGTGTGGTGCTGGGGCTGTGGGGTGTGTGGAGGGAGCAGCCGGGCCCTGGGCCCAGGAGAGAAGCTTTCTCTGCCCCAGCTCTGCCCGTCCCAGGTGGGGACAGCCCCTCTCTGCCGGCCCCTGCACCCTGGGGGACCCCTGAGGGGGGAGGGCAGGGTCTGTGCCAGGGCAGCCCCGGGAGATGGGGTTTGTCCCAGGGGAGCAGGGTGACTCCTGAGCCCTCGTCCCCATGCAGCCGTGGCTCTGCGGGTCCCCCGTCCCCAGCAGCGCTGAGCACAAGCTGGGTCAGCAGAGCGCACTCCCCTAACACCCGCTGGGCCTCTCTCCAGGCTCCTATTCAGAGGGGTCCCTGACCAAGCTGCAGTCCTACCCTGGGGACAGCGAGGAGGAGGAGGGTGCGGGGTCAGCACCAGGTACCGGGGGGCGGGAAGGGGTGGATCTCTCCTCCCTGCAGACGTGTGATAGACAGCAGTGTCAAGGGGGGTCACCGTCAGAATTGGGGAGGACATGGGGGATCTCCTGTGGGGCTGCCAACGCCAATGTCTGAGCCCCACGTCCCTGCGTATCCTCCCATCCTCTGCTCTGCAGAACGCATCTGCTCCCTGTCACCAGCTCCCCTCTCCTTTCAGACGTCCCTGTCCTGCCCGGAGGTGACCCAGCAGATGGCTATGATGATGCCAGGGAGGTTTCTGACCCTGGGCAGGATCCTGCCCCTGGGAGGGAAGCCTGGGAAATGCCCAGGATGCCAGAGGAAGGAGCAGGGCCCAGGGATGCAGCTGGAGGTGAGAGGGAAAGAGCGAGCGGCCGGTTCCTGGGGTGCCATCCCTGGTGCTGGATGAATCGCTGCCACCCTGAGAGCCCAAGCTGCTGGGATGGGGGAACCTGCCCCAGGAGTGTTCCTTGGGGGCACCGTGGGTGGGAGAGGGAGCTGACCCTCTCAGGAGTGGTGAGGAGGAGGGAGGAAGGTGATGCACAAAGCAGGAGGGGCACCCCATGGGCTGAGCGTGCCATGGCCTGCCTTGCTGCTCTCTGGGGCAAAGCTGCTCTCCCAGAGAAGTGCTGGGGCCCCCGGAGCAAAGGGGGATGGCTGGTCCCTGTCCCCAGAGAGCACGGGCTATGACGACGCTGCAGAGGTGTCTCTGGCACAACCCCCTGAGGACACAGAGGCTGTGACAGCGGAGCTCAGAGCACAAGAGTCCCTGAGCCCCGGGCCAGGAGAGCCCGTCCCTGCAGTGCAGCTGGGTGCAGCCAGGAGGGAGGAGAGGTCTGTGCAGCTGGGAGAGCCCTGAGCACCAGGGAACCCTCTCCCTTTTCCCAGGGGCAGCACAAACTGCCAGAGGGTTCCTCCATTTGTATTCCCCTGTTTTCACCCCCTGCCCCCAGATTGGTTCTTATTAAAAGCCTTTGAGCCAGAGCTGTGCTTGCCTGCCCGGGTGCTTGAGTGTCTCCCTGAGGAGCACTGGAGGAAACCAGAGCACAAAGACGTGGCAGTGGGGAAGGGGCATGTCTCGGGGACAGCGGGCTCGGGGTCAGGCCGTGGGGCTGTGAGAGCCCACGGTCCCTGGGAGCTATTTCTGCTGACAGAGACATTTCCATCCTGCCAGCCCCATTTTCCAGCCAAAATGGTTCTCTGCAAGGTCCCGTGATGGACCTCAGCCCATCTCCTCACCCCAGGGTTCCCCAGTTGCTCTTTCCCTCAGGCTCTGCCTGGGCCACGCTGGTCCCGTGGCGCAGAGGTGATGACAGAGCTGCTGTGTTGGGGTGAGCCCTGGGCTGTGGCCCCACAGAAGGGAGCCCTCGGGTGTCTGCAGTGCCCTGAACACCCCAGCCAGCCCCAGGGGGTTCCCAGCCCATGGATCACCTCCCACTGTGGGGAGGAGGCAGCTCTGCTCCCACTGCCCTGGCACAGAGGGTGCGGAGCCACTTGCTGGGGCACACGGGGCTGGGATTGCCCCTTCCCTGGCTCTGCCAGCACCCCAGTCTCCATGGGCTGGTCACAGAATCACAGAGTCGCAGAAGGATATGGGGTTGGAAAGGAAGCTCTGGAGATCATCTAGTCCAACCCCCCTGCCAAAGCAGCTATACCCAGAGCAGGTTGCACAGGAATGTGTCCAGGTGGGTTTGGACCGTGCTGGGTCAGCCAACTCCAACAAAATTTAGGGCAAGAAAGACATCTGGGGGGCAGCGTGTTCCCAGGAGAGCACCATCTAGGAAGCTGCATCAGAACTGCTGGGTGCAGAGCTCACGGGTGCCATGGTTCTTCTTCCCAGTGGACACCGTTGTTTCCTGGCTGAGTTGGCCGTCTCTCAGTGCTCTCCGGTGCAAGCTGCCGTGCAAACTGCTGCGCCCTGACTGTCGTGCCGTGCCCCGTTCTCCCGCCCAGGGAGCCCGTCCTTGCCGTGGTGCTCCCAGGGGACGCCCTGGGTGATGCCCACTGGCTGCTTCCTTGCTCAGCCCTAAAAAAGGGCTTCTTTTAAGAGGGGGAAAGTGGCCTCACCGTTTATGCCTCATTTAGATCTGCCACCGGTGGTGCTGGCTCCATCCACACCACCTCAGCAGCCGCCCACAACCTGCTGGTTCCCGGCACAGGCCACTTTCCCCAGCTTCGAGAAGCCCCCAAAAGAGCCCCTTGAAGGCCCTTTTCTTCGCAATTCCCTTCCCCAGTGGGGACTCACCTGCACTGGAGCTGGGCTCCTCAGCGAGAGGAGACCAGTCCTTCCCTGGTCACAAACAGCAGGTCCAGCTCCTTCCCTCCTTGGCTCCCTCACCAGCGACACACACCACCCCACACCACCCCATCAGTGGCCAGCACAGGCCCGTGATAGGGATCCCCAGTGACCTCCGGGGTCCCCAGTGACGGGACCCCAACACTGCTGGGGAGCAGAGGCTACAGTTTGCCTGCACGATGCCAGACTGTGGTGCCCAGCGCATCCGTGCTCCCCTTTTATAGTAGGGCAGGGAGACACGTCCCCCCTTTGTGACATCACGGTGCAGTCAGAGCCCCCCTTTGTGACATCACGGGGCCTCATGAGAGGCTGGGACATTGTCATGTCCCACTCAGGAAAGAGGGGGGTGAGTGACTCAGATTCACAAATGCCCAGTGGCGCGGACTCAGGTGAGACAAAGCTCAAGGTCCGAATACAAACATTTATTAGGTCAGTGACCAGGTCTTAACGAGGTCCATGATAATTGCTTTGGTAAATAACAAGTTACAACAAGCGGTAAGGTATGTATTGTGTTAATTAGCAACGGGTATACAACAAGTTATGGCGAGCGGTACTGAATAACAGACATAGAATGAATGACGGGAAGCGGTACGGTATGCCTTCCGTTACTTCTTTGAACTCAGCATCGTTCAGGCATTTAGGCACCTCAGGAGGTCTCTGCTCATACCTCCTGCTCACCACAGGCTCAGCGATGGGATCGGGTCGCTCAGGACTTAATCCAGGAAGGAATTAAAAATACTGAAGGATGAAGACTCTGAGGGTCCCAAAGCCCTCCCATTCCAGAGAATGACAGTGCCCTGTCCTGCAGCTTCTCCTGGCTGGGAAGTGCTCCAGGTCAAGGGCACCATTGTGGGTCTCTGCTGATCTTGCTCCCAGTTCTTAACCTCTGCCTTGTACTGGGAGCCCAAAAGCTGGCCCTGTGTTCTGATGTGCTCTAATGAGTGATGAGTGGGGAGAGATAATCACTTCCCTCCATCTCTGGGTGAAGCTCCTGCTCATACAGCCCTGGAAACTTCTTCCCTACCCAGCACATGCTAATGGAAGGTGTTTTGCCTTTTGTCCCATGGGTATGTTCCAGAGAACTGCATCCCAGTCAGATGATCCCCAGCCCCTATCACTGGAGGGGGCTGCTCTATCCCAGGTTCAGGACCCATTGGTAGTTCTTGTTGGATTTCAGGAGGTTTGTGGCAAAGTGTCCCTCCCACCTGCCAGGGTTTTGCTGAATGGCATCTTGAAGGCACGGGAACATGCCTGAACATGGCCCCGTCCCCATCAGGAAGGTGGCCGGCAGCCTGGGCAGGATGGTGGAGCTGCAGCAGGCCTCCAGGCAGGATGAGTTTCTCATGAAGAGGTACATGGGGGTGGGGAGGTGCCTGTCAGCCACCACCAGCACAACAGTGGAGATGTTTGCAGCCATGGCCATGGGGCAGAGTATCAGGAATAGCAGGAAGAGAGGAACCTGCAGCTCAGGGTGACTGCTCAGTCCCAGGATGGTGATGGATGATTCCAGGATCCCAGGATAGTCCCTTCATGATGGGCGAGAGATTAATACAAGCTGAAGTCTCCATGGAGGGCCCTAAAGGAATGGAAAACACAGGCCTAGGGCTGGTGAAAATATAATCCTAAAAACCTAAGAAAGTAAAATATTAGAAAACAAAAAAGCCCTCATGAGCATGATTCTGGCAGCAGCAGCGAGAAAGACCCTGACAGAATGGGGACTTTCCAGCAGCGGCCAGAAGGGTGGTCCAATTTGCTGAGACTAGTCCCTGAGCCCCTGATCTATGGGGAGGTGTCTGAGGAGGGCTTTGGGTTAGAGACCAACTTTGGCAAGAGCTATGGGACACGGGGTGTCAGTGGGTGCCAGCATGAAACCGCTCTGATCTTTAGTGACAGCGGTGGTGAATGGGGTGTCAGAGCCCTGTCTGTGTGCACCCCCACTGCACTGGAATCAGTAGAGATCAATAAAGGGTTTTTTTTTCTTTTTATAATAGTCTTTCTGTGTGTGAGCCTTTTGCAACACTCACGGCTCCCACCCAGCTCCAGTTACTTTGGGATACCATGGTTCCCCTTCTGTACCAGGAAGAATCTCAGTGTGAGGACATCCCCCAAGGCTCACACGTGCACCCAGCACAGCGTGAGGCACTCGTCCCCTGGGAAGCTCTCTCTGCTGGTGCTCGGTTCCTACTGTGGGTGAGGACCATCACAGCCCATCTCCAAGCACAGCCTGGCCAGGATCTCCTGGGACTGCACAGCCAGGCCATGGTGACCAGCTCCAAGCAGAGACACACACGGCAGGTCCCTGCATGGGATCCCAGCAGGACACATGGAGACCCCCAACACCCAGCCCACAGGGACTGTGGCAACGCCTGTCGGCTGAAACTGTGCTGGGGAGCGTGGGGCAAGAGGAGGAGACCTCCTCACTGGGGCTGGACAAGCCCCACTGCCCAGCATGGCCCCACAGCCCTGCGGTGAAGGCACCACACAGATCAGGGTGTGTTCATGAGGTGGGGAAAGGTCCCCACCAGCACAGTCCCCATGGCCACCCTCCCTGCCCCCACCCCCAGCAGCCCCCCAGTTGGACGCTCCCCTCCCCATTGCCCTGGGGCAGCTTCCCCAGGATGGCCAGGGAACATGGCACAGACCAGCTCCTCTCTCTGCCCCTCTCATGACTTGCTTCCTTCTCCAGGAGACCTGGCTCTGCCCCACATGCCCACTGGAGCAGGTCCTCACCCGGCATGGTCACACAGCTCCGCTGCCATTGGGGCTTTCCTCTCCTGGGACCTTCCCAGACCAGTCCAGCCCCTCTCTGGCTCTCCCCCACCTCCCCTGCCCTCTCCCAGCCCAGCCCAGCAGAGCCCCCCAGTCTGGGCTGGCCCCACAGCGCTGCTCCCCACAGGGTGCTGCAGAGCTCTGGGCACTCCCCCCACAGCCCCAGCCCCTCTGAAGGGCACAGCAGCTGCTGGGGGCAGAGAGGGCTCTCAGCCTCCCCGTCCCCCCGGGGCTGGAGCTGGCCCCAAGTGCCAGCAGAGGCCACTCACTCTCTGCCTCTCCTGCATTCAGCTGCAGGGCATCCCCAGCCCAAACTGCCTTTGCCCCGCTCCGCCTCCCCGCCTGCCCTGCTCCCCAGGACAGCAGGAGAGTCCTGGCCCTGGGGCTCCTCAGGCAGCTCCCGCATCTCTCCAGTCTCCCTTCCCTCTGCCTGATGCATCTTCACTGCCTCCCACGGCCCTGCACACTCCTGCTCTCTGGGTTCCTGCCTCTAGTGCTTTATCCTGGGGGGGAATTAACCTCTGAGAGTGTTTCACCTTCTGAATCTCCATCCACTTCCCACCCCAGAGTGCATGGAGTGTCTCCATCCTCTCCTGACCCCTCCAGATTGCTTTCCACATGGACTGACACCTGCCATCAGACCCATCATAGCTGGGACAGCCTGAGGAAGGGGACTGGGAGCTGATATACTGATTCTAATGCTCCTGGACACCAAGAAGAGAGCCTTCATAAAGTTCTCTGTATCCAACAGATTCCAGTGATGCTGTGAGATTATTCCCACAAATACAAGGAGAAAACAAGGTGGAAAGACACTTGGAAAGTCCAATTCCTTTGGATTTTCCTTAGCTATAACTCTATCAAGGAGAGTCCAGCCTTCAGACACTATATTTCAAAGGTCTCCTTTTATTTCAGAGATGCCGTTATGGAGGCAAGAGGTGACTCCTGGTTCTTCAGGGATCAGACGCAACAGGACAGAGCTCCAACAGAAGTGCTATGAACCCAAGAAATTACCTCGAAGGAGTATGATCAGTGAAAGAAAAGCAGAGGTTTTGTCTATAATAAATTTTGGGAGCTCTGCAGTGAAGGAGAAGAAAATTACTGGTGATAGTGGAAGATCCATTGAACAGTTTTCTCAGGGCGTCCCTGAGCTCCTGGTTCCTCATGCTGTAGATGAGCGGGTTCACTGTTGGAGGCACCACCGAGTACAGAACAGCCATCATTAGGTCGAGGGATGGGGAGGAGATAGAGAGGGGTCTCTGTGTCACAGAGAACGTGGATTGATATATATTTACAAATGGCACAGATAATGCCATTGCTGTGTGGACAAGATTATAAGAAGTAAAACAAAGCAAAAAACCCCAAACTCACGGCCAAAAGGAATAAATACAACCAAAGACTGTGTGGGCCTGTGATGAGTTACATTAGGTTTTATTTGCAGTAGAAGGAGGGCAGTTTAATGCTTCTGAAAATCACTCAGTTCTCAATTTCCACAAGGCATCCTTGAGCTCCTTATTCCTCATACTGTAAATGAGGGGGTTCACTGCTGGAGGCACCACGGAGTAAAGAACTGCCATCAACAGATCCAGGGATGGGGAGGAGATGGAGTGGGGCTTCAGGTAGGCAAAGAAGCAGTGCTGATAAACAGGGAGACCACGGCCAGGTGAGGGAGGCACGTGGAAAACGCTTTGTGCCATCCCTGCTCAGAGGGGATCCTCAGCACGGCCCTGAAGATCTGCACATAGGACACTACAATGAACACAAAACACACAAAGAATAAACAGGCACTAAGTACAAGAAGCCCAACTTCCCTGAGGTAGGAGTGTGAGCAGGAGAGCTTGAGGATCTGGGGGATTTCACAGAAGAACTGGTCTATGCCATTGCCTTGGCAGAGGAGTATTGAAAATGTACTGGCCGTGTGTAGAAGAGCATAGAGAAACCCACTGCCCCAGGCAGCTGCTGCCATGTGGACACAAGCTCTGCTGCCCAGGAGGGTCCCGTAGTGCAGGGGTTTGCAGATGGCAACGTGGCGGTCGTAGGACATGACGGTGAGAAGATAAAACTCTGCTGAGATCAAGAATGCAATAAGAAAGACCTGGGCAGCACATCCCGAGAAGGAGATGACGCTGGTGTCCCAGAGGGAATTGGCCATGGCTTTGGGGAGAGTGGTGGAGATGGAGCCCAGGTCGAGGAGGGAGAGGCTGAGGAGGAAGAAGTACATGGGGGTGTGGAGGCGGTGGTCACAGGCTATGGCAGTGATGATGAGGCCGTTGCCCAGGAGGGCAGCCAGGTAGATGCCCAGGAAGAGCCAGAAGTGCAAGAGCTGCAGCTCCCGTGTGTCTGCGAATGCCAGGAGGAGGAACTCAGTGATGGAGCTGCCGTTGGACATTTGTTCCCTCTACACATGTGGGCCTGTTCAAAAAAGGAAAAGAGAACGAGGAGTCAGTACAGACACCTCTGAGCAGAACCTCTTCCACTTGTCACACTGAGCTCCCCCAAATGACCTCTGTCCTTCCAGGGAGACCTTGGTGCAGATCCTGGCGTGATCCTTGGTTGGTGCTGGCTGAGGGTGCAATGGGAAGCAGGGGACTCTGCTGGGGGCTCCAGAGGAGTCAGTCGTGCTGTGCAGCAACAGGCAGAGAGGAACCAGGAGTGGTCGCAGGTTACATCTACCCCTGAGAGGAAAGAGCTTCTGACCATTGTCACTCCCAGGTCCCCTGGATGCGGAACAGAGCTCAGAGGGGGTGTGTGTGGGGGGGTGTGTGTGTGTGTGTGTGTGTATTTTTCTGCTGTTGCCCCTGTCCCACCTGAGGAGTCATTTCTGAAGGCAGAAATCCCTGGCATTTTTGCTACACTACAAGTGCTGTTTTGAGAGTCCTGGGAGGCAACAGGACAGACCCTCAGTGCAGAAGGAGGAGAGCTGCTCTCTCCATCACTCCTGCTCTCAGCTGCTTTGTGCTGGAACCCCTTTGGTCTGGAGGATGATCCCATGGAGAGCAGAGGAGTCCAGTTCCAAAGTGCAGATCTGCAAACTCCCCTCCCCAGTGAAGATCTGTCAGCTTTTGGATGCCCAGAAGATGGGGTGTCCTTAATGGGGAGTTAACGTTACCCCCACCCCATGGACTGCATTGCCTGGAGACCCACAGTTTCGAAGAGGACTGGGGGCACCATCAGCATGGCAGGACCTGAAGGGTCAGTGTCTGAGCTCCTGCTGAAACCTTGCTTGAGTTTGAAGATCTCACAACCATTTATTGTCGTTTAGACAATTACTCTATCACTCTATGATACCTCCCACATGAGGAAAAATAAAGGAAACCCAAAGGATTTAAATATAAACAGATTTGTAGAATAAGATGAAATAATTAACACTGAAACACTTCTAAGTACATTAAATAGTAAAGAACCAGTATCCTTTCCGATACCAATATAAAATGTACAAGGTTTATACTCAGCCCCTGGCTGCTCACCCACCTTCCCACCCTGCACCATCCCCAGCACAAGGCACCCATCCTCTCCTGTCCCTCTGAGGGTGCTGCAGGGAAGCCCTGCTCTGGAGCACACCCTCATCCTCCTCTGCACTGCAGAGAGAGCCCAAAGGCTGTGGGCGATGACAGATTGAGGAGAACCCTTCAGGATCTGCAGGGCCGTTGCCCTGCAGCCCGAGACTCACCGTGGAGAGGGCTGTGAAGCTTTGTCCCACCGTCAGCTCTCAGCTCTCCTACCACTCCCAACTGCCTTGAACCTCTCTCCGCATTGATCCTCTCATCCTCGCGCCTGAAGCTCTTCCCTCAGCCCTGCTGCGCTGGCTAAAACTGTCTCTCTGCAGCTCTGCCCGCTTGCCAGGAGCTGCCTCTGTCCCAAGAGCCCGGCCCAGCTCAGCAGCAGAGGACCAGCCCGAGGCAGTTTAATGACCCCTCTGGTGGGTTTGGTACTGAGCCCATGAACCTCAGACACTGAGAGCAAGTGGAAGAAACCTCTCAAGAAGTCAAGCTGTGACATCATCTCCAAAAGAAACACTTTCTGGTGGTGTTCATGGGTCCCAGTGAGGACCATTCCCAACAAAGCCTCCCCCGGGGCTCGTTAGAGCAAAAAACTGGAGGCAATAAGGACAGGCAGGCAAAGGACAATTAACGGTGGCTCTGATGCTGAGGAAACCTGACTGCGTCCCATTAAGGCAAAGGGCCAGGCTCTGACCCCCAGCCCCTGGGAAAGGAGATCTTGTCCCTCCCACCTGGCCCAGGGCTCTTCCTGGGGCAGTGTGATGTGGGGATGTGCAATGCCAAGGGCAGGACACTGGCAGGACCCATCTGGGTGGGGCAAGGAGGTCAAGAGGTCTTCCTGAGTGAGGTTAAAGGACCTTCTGGTAGGACTTGGTGGCAGAGACAATAGCCATGGTGACAGAGAGGTCACCTCTTTTGGGGGCTTTCAGGCTTTCCATGGCCCTCAACGGTCTCCACCACTGTCTGTCCTACGGTGTCCCACACCTGCACCTCTGTCTCTAAAGGCACCCAATTGTCTTTTCAGTTTCACCCCAACAGCTCACTACCCTTCCTGATATCTCTCCATCCTCCCTGGCTGTTCCTGGAACAAAAAAGCCATGGGCTGGTCCAGCCTTCCTCTGATTGACCTCTTGGACCACAGCACTGCCCTTGGAATGACATCTCCTTGTCTTCAGTTCTAACCTCAACCTCCCCAGACACAGTTTGTGGCATCCTTCCTTTCCCATGGTTTTTTTTTCCATTATGAAGAAAAGCTCCACCATCTCTGAAACCCCCCTTCAAGCAGTTCCAGGCTGTGACTGTGGTGCTCTGAGCCTCCACTTCACCAGGCTGGAGAAGGCCATGTCCCTCAGCCTCCCCAGAAAGGGGCCTCATGGCCTTGAGGCCATGAATCCCCTCTTGGCAGAGCTCCTCTGGACACTCCCCAGTCCTCCCCACTTCTCTAGAACAGGAAGCCCCAAAGAGGGCCACACGAGTCCAGAGGTGGCCACACCAGGTTTCAGAGGAGTGGGATGACAGCTCCCCTGGGGTGGGTGACCCACGCTCCTCCTAACGCAGCCCCACATGCAGCTGCCCTTGTTCCTGGTGACCGTGCACTACTGGCTCCTATGGCATCCCTCGGGGTGCCCAGGCCCTTCTCCTCAGGATCCCTGCCCAGCCAGTCAGGTCCCAGGCTGCCCTCATCTACGGGGTTATTCTTCCCCCCGATGCAGCTCTGGCCACTTCTCCCTGTGAAACTTCCAGAGGCTTCTGTTGCCCAAATCCCAGGGTTTCTCAAGGTCCCCCTGGACTGAAGCTCCATTTTGTCAGCTGTCCATATTAGCGTGCAGATGGTTACCCCGATGGTGGTGTCCCTCACAAGGGAACAGCATGGGGGCCTGCAGGGAACCACAAATACTCAAAGGTGGTGCTCTTTATTGCAATTTCTTTCCAATGCAGGGTTAGCCATGGTGGCCATCTCAGAAACAGCTGCAAAGCCACAGCCAGTGAGGAAAGAGGGAGCAGAGGTGGGATGTTTGTATTGGACAGTGCAGTGTTTCATGGGTAGATGGTGTTTCTTCACACACCACAGGGAAGAGCATGGATCCGCCTTCTTGATGACCTCCTGGTAGTCATAGAAAGGTCAATTTTAGTTCTTCCCAAAGCTCTCTTGTCACAATTGAACAACTTCATCTCTCTCAGCCTTTCATACTGATAAGTTCAACCTTGCAAATGCTGCCTGAGAGGGTGAGGGCTCTTCCAGTCCTACTGGATTTTACTGGATTTCCAAGGGACCTCAGGGATGTTGGAATATCATCACCCTCATGTCATCACTTCCTGCATGTGTCACTCTCATTTGTCATCCTCTTGCAAAGCACAGCTCTTGCAGGCTGTCAGGAGAGCCTGTTCTGTCTGGAAAAGCTGTCATCCACAATGACACACTGAACTTCCAATGTTCCAGGCCCTGGTGGCACCATGAGACCACTGTGAGGGTCTGACTCAAGGGTTTCCATGCCTGGTGCTGACCCACATGCAGATGAGGAGTTAATGGCTGCAAGAACCACAGCAGCCATCATCAGAGACAACAGGTTTATCATGGGACTGTTCAAGTGTGAAGGGAGCTTGGGACGTCTCTAGACCAACCTCCTGCTCACAACAGGGTCAACAATGAATTCACCACAACTTCCTTCCAATTCACTTTGTCCAGGAGAGTCCTGAAAACCTCTTCTGAGGACTTTGCAAGACTTTCCTTGGGGAACTTCAATCTTGCTCTATGTTGCTGCCATCTAAGGCTGGTCAGAGCAGACCATGATTGCTGGAAGCTGCTGGCAAGCTCTCGCAGCTTCTAAGGAGCTCTGTCCTTGATGAAAGGGGGCATTGCTGAGAGGCTGCTGAAGCTTGTTCATCCCTTGGACTATTAACCCTGACTTCTTTTCCACTAAAGAACCAATGACCCTGTCCCAGGAGACCTGGAAGACATGAAGCTTTCTGTTCACTAATTTTACTTTTAGCTAAGCCTCTTCTAACTCTCTGAAATTAACAGCGTATTGGGCAGAAACCTGTTTGTTCTCAGCGTGGTAAGACCAATGTTTACAGCTGATGCCAAGGAATGGTGTGCAGAGAGGCTCTTGCTTATACTTATTAATATAACAACCAAGGTCAGCTCATGTCGTTATTTGCCCCGTTGGAGGGTCAGCAGTGGAAAAGCGTAGAGGGGTCGCACCTGTGGGAGGAGGGGACAGGAGAGGTGACCCCAAACCGACCAACAGGGGATTCCATCCCATCTGCCTCACGCTCAGTATAAAAGCTGAGGGATCAAAGGGTCAGTCTCTTTCTTCAACGGCGACATCCGAGGAGGACCCTGTCTGTTGATCTGCCTTTGATCCCGAGACGTGTTCCTGACTCCTGATCCGGAATCCAGTTCTCATCCATCACTGGGTCCAGTCTGGGACTTCCCCAGTGCCTGGAGGTGACATGATCATCATCCTGGGATCTTAATATGGTTTTGAATATACTGTATCTATTTCATTATTTTCTTTTTATTTTATTAGTAATATTTCATTAAAGTAGCTTAGGTTTTGCTAAACTCTAAATCTCTTTACTCTCTCCCTCTTCTGCTCAGAGCGAGAGGTGGGGGAGAGCATCTGTCATCTCGTCATGGGCCAACCCAGCCAAACCATGACACGAGGCCATGTCTGGAGTGCTGTGTCCAGTTCTGGGCTCCCCAGTTCAAGAAAGACAAGGAACGACCGGAGAGAGTCCAGCGGAGGCTACAAAGATGATCAGGGACTGGAGCCCCTCTCTGATGAGGAAAGGCTGAGAGACCTGGGTCTGTTTAGCCTGGAGAAGAGAAGACTGAGAGGGGACCTCATCGATGCTGATCAATATCGAAAGGGTGGGTGTCAGGAGGATGGGGCCAGACTCTGTTCAGTGGTACCCAACAACGGGCAATGGGCACAAAGCAGAACACAGAAGTTCCATCTGAACATGAGGAACAACTTCTTTACTGTGATTGTGGCAGATCCCTGGAACAGGCTGCCCAGAGAGGGTGTGGAGTCTCCTGCTCTGGAGACATGCAAATCCCGCCTGGATGTGATCCTGTGCAACCTGCTCTGGGTGACCCTGCTTTGGCAGGAGGTTGGACCACATGATCTCTAGAGGTCCCTTCCAACCCCATCTCATTCTGTGATTCTGTAACTGGAGAAGAACAGGCTCCATGGAGACCTTACAGAGGCCCTTCAATATTTAAGGGGAGTTTAAAAGTAAGATAGAGACTTTTCACCAAGGCCTGTACTGACAGGACAAGAGACACCAGTTTTAAACAGAAGAAGGGAAAAAGGGTAGATTTAGAATAGGCATAAGGTAGATTTTCTTTATGATAAGGGTTGTGAGATGCTGCAACAGGTTGCCCTGAGAAGTTGTAGGTTCCCCAGGATATGAAGGCTATTGGGATATCTTTTCACTGAATTTCACTGAATTTTTTTAGAGTTGGAAGGGACCATAGAGATCATCTTGTCCAACTCCCCTGCTGAAGCCGGATTGCCCAAAGCATGTCAGAGCATGTTACTCAGGGCTGCATCCAGGCGGGTCTTGAAAATCTCCAAAGAAGGGGACTCCACACCCTCCCTGGGCAGCCTGTTCCAGGGCTCTGTCACCCTCACCGTGAAGAAGTTTTTCCTCATATTTGAGTGGAACCTATCAATGCGGGTATGAGGATATGAAGGTATTAAAGTGTAGATTTTCCAAAGATTTCAAAAGGTAGATTTCATGAGGCTTTCGAAGATTGGATTTCAAAGATTAAATTTTACAAGGATTTCGAAGAGTAGATTTCCCGAGGATTTCAGAGATTGTCTGCTGACAAACATCGATGGTAGGAAAGAGTGAGTCATTCTCAACTATTGGATTTCTAGAGCTTTCAAAGATTGTTTCATACTAATTATTTACTGCTTTTCGCAAAAAGATAAGCATCTTAATTATATAGGTTAACCACTGTATCTGTGTGTGCGTGTGCCATTCGATTTAGGAAACTGTTGTGAGTCTTCTGTTTGTGTGTGTATGATTTAATTTAGGAAACTAAATGAACGTCTCAGCTGAACCTTGCCATTTTTGAATCTTTAAAGAAGTTCTCTGTGTTGATTATAGCAAATTTTGTTAAATCATTTTGATAATTGGCAGATGATTAATATTGTGAAAATCATACAACTTAACCCTGTGTTAATATATCTTACGTTGCTGCCACCTCACAGTTGCGCAGGATCCTAAATGAACATTAGCAACAAGACGTGACATGAGGAGAAAGCAATGTCCCTTGAAGGGTAGTGCTGTGGTGCCTGAGGTCAGCCAGAGGGAGCCTGGCTCAGGGCAATGCTCAGTGTCCCAAGGAAGAGGCAGGGAGGAAGAAGAGCTGTCAGTAAAGGCAAGGGGATGCCCCAGCGGGAGCAAGGGGAGGACATAGGTTGGGCGTCCACAGCCTGCAGGTCTTTGTCCCCGTGGCTATGGCTGTTGTCTCTGCTACCAAGGCCGGAAAGGAGACATGTTAATCTCATGGAACGGGGGCCTCATTGCTTCCTTGCACCCCCCGCCAGGGAGGCTGGGAGGTGGCTATCGTGGTCCTTCCCTCGGCATTGCACACCCCACATCACGCTGCCCCGGGAAGAGCCCTGAGCCAGTGTGAGGGACAGGACCCCCCTTCCCAGGGCTGACCCCTTGCCATGATAAAACACAGCAAGGCTTTCCTCAGCATCAGACGCACCTGCACAGTGCCTTTGCCCACCTGTAATCACAGCCTCCAGTTTCCTGCTCGGAGAAATCCATGGGGAGGCTTGGTCTGTAATGGCCCTCGGTGGGGCCAATTAATGCTCCAAGAGACTCTGGCATTTGCTTCTGGCTTTAACTCCTGGAGAAGTTGTTCAAGCTCCTCTCAGTATCTGAGGTTCATGGGCTCAGCACCAAATACACCACGGGCCTTCTTAAAGTGCAGAAAGCCCTAATGAGCCACATCTCTTTTGGAATTTCATTCAGGGCTTCCAGACTTGTACAGCTGATTGGAGAGGTCTCAGGAGTCTACTTAAAGCGGAAGATTTCAATGAGAACTATAAATGAGAAATTCATTTTTCATTTTGAGAGGGGATCTTATTATTTTTTCAGAGGAAGCCATAGCAGCTTTCTCCAATCGACATTGAACCAGAGGGTCTCCTAAGGAGGACCAGAGAGGCACCAACTGCCATCTCCTGGAGGTCCCCCCTCTCTGTACAACTTTCCCCCCACCTCCTCCACCCCACCATTTCTCTTGGGGGCCGCCTGGGACTTGCTTCCTTTTCCTACATCACACTCTGTCACTGACTCTGCAGCTGAATGTTACAGCGCCTTTGCACCAATTCCCACCTGATTTACCCTCAGGTTTGGCTGTAAATAGACACAAGACTCTTATTAATTTTGAACAACCACAAGCATGATATGACACAAATTAATAAAAAGAAGCAACACGTTCCTCGGCTGTGTTCCAAGTACGAACCTTGAATAAGGTCCACCTTCCTCAACTGGGGACCATAAAAGAAATATTTTAGAAGGATAGATCAGAAATGATAAATAAACACACCATTAGTGAGTCGGTTACAGAGATCATTCAGCAGACTCCTGGCAGACAGGCAAGCTTTTAGCTCCCTGAAGGTCAAAGCAGTGAGAGGTGACTGAAGGAACAATGTGTAAGGGGAGGACAAAACTCCTGAGGAGCCGGGAAAGAGCATATGGCCAGAGAGTCTGCTGAGAAGGTGTCTATGGACACAGCCCATTTAATCAGGAGAGGTGGGAATACCTGAAAACTGGTGAGATTAAGTGTAACAGAGTATGGACACTGCAAGTCACGGCAGGATCCATATTTATTCTTCTGCAGCTAATACATATCCTGAAATTCCCCAATTTGGCATGCTTTGGGGAAAATTTGTTGGTTTTGGTAGAAGGATTCAATCTTTTCAGCTGGTGAAAATGTGCTCATATTTTTTTAAATCTGAAAAAACTTTCTCAAGCTCTCAGGAAGAGCCCCAACATCCATTTTGCCTTATTCTTGGCTAAATTTTCAGCCCAGAGCCTTGTTCACCAACTCATGTCTCTGCTGATCTCCCTGCCCATCTTCCCGTGGTCACATCTACTCGGCTGGCTGTGTCGCCTCATCCCATGCCCACCTCTAGCGAATGAAATTAGTTGTTGTGGGGCAACATTTTACAGTAAAATGAAAAATCATTTGTCAGAGTGGAAAGCATTACTGAGTTATGACTGAGAAAGAAAAGAACCTGGGTTACACCATGTGCTCATTCACACCATTGCATTTAGTAAAACTTTTCCTCAAAGACAGTCTCTCCTCAAAGTCCCCCTGCAACCGTACGGAAATTGAGATGCCAGAACAAACTCATTCTGGTTGCCGCACACTAACAAGTTCCCAGCGGAAAGCCACAGAGCGTGGAGGCTGTGGAGGGCCATGGCAGGAATAACGAGTCTTAGAGGTTTGGAAGAGTCTGCTGAGGGCTGTGGACGGATGAAGCCCCCATCCCTGGGGGCTGATTAGAGCAGAAAATCAGAGGCAGTGATTTCAGGATGACAAAGAAAGGAGGCAGAGACGTCCTGTAGCCCCTTGGATGCGCCCTGTCAAGCCAAGGGGCCCAGTGCTAATCCCCAGCCCATTGAAATGGTGATGCTTTTGGTCATCACCACATGAGGTTTCCCTCTGCTCACCAGGAGGGCCCACACACGCCGAGCCCTTACACACTCCTGCCCCTCAGACCTGGCACTGCCCCGCTCACCCTAAGCCTTTGCCTGTGTCCTGACCCTAACACCTGACCTGGAGCTCTCATCTTTAGCCCTTTCCTGAACACCAGTGCCAAAACTGAAACCCTCACCCACTGCCTGAAGCCTAAACCCAAACCCAACTCCCTAATCCTGGCCCTCAACCTCCCTTCATCTTCAACCCCTCTCCTAAGCCTAACTCATGTTTCCCAGGAGGCAGAAGGAGGGCAGGGATTGTGAGATTCTGGAGGGAAAGGCCAGGGAGATGAGAGGAGAAGTTAGGGGCAGGCAAGAGGAAGATGAAGGTAAAGGTCGCGTTTCCGGAGAGTAGGTTGGGATGTCATCTCTACTGGAGGAAGCTGACAGGGAAGAAGCAGCACTGTGAGGTGCTCGGGATGCCTGAGAGTTTCATCGAGGAGAGAAGGGAGTGTGGGTCAGGTCAAAGAGAGGCGTGTTTGAGGAACAGCGTTCAGTTTCTGCGTGTGAGTTCCCTACTCCTGAAATACAAGCCTTAACCCTGGCCCTCACCTCTGGCCCTAACCCAACCCCCCAACCCACAGAGCCAACCAGTGCTCAGAGCAGTTACAAGAATCCCTAGGGAGAATCCCAAACCCTCACCTGAGCCTCACCCGCATCCCTTACCCTCAGAGGAGAGCTCTCCCCCCTAGCTCTACCCAGAGCACAAAGCAGAAACTCACCGGAGTTTTGAGTTTGAGGGAACCCAAACTGCCAACAGAAACCCCCAACCCCTAAGGCCTCACACCCTCTCTCGAAACCCCCAACCTTCCTCCTCTCCTCTAACCCTCACTCTAAGCTGGTTTTCTCCCAGGAGGCAGAGTGAATGCTGAGATTGTGAGGTCCCGGAGCAGTCCCGTGACATCGGAAGACAATGTGAGATGCCGTGTGTCAGATCAGCTTGCCGGTGACAAGGTGGGTGATGTTATGTCAGCTGTGCTTCAGAACCTCACAGGGGAGTAAGAGGCAGGTGGCTGTGAAGGTGACTGTGAAGTCATTTCTCTCTGAGAACCTCACAGGCCAGAAGCAGGAAAATGGCTGGAATGTTGATTGTGAGGTCACATCTGTCTCTGCAGGTGACAGGCAAGAGAAGCCTCATGGCTGGGTCAAGCTCTGTGATGAGATTGACCCCAGCCACGGTCACCAGGCAGGCCAGGCAGGAGGGCAGGGCACGGACACAAAAGGACTTTCTTTGGATATCTTGGCACTGTAGCAATGCTGGAAATATCCTTTGGGACACCTCCAGCACGAATGGTGGGAAGGGATTCTCCTGTCATGGGGAGTCTTTGGCCACATAATCTCCAGCACCTCCAGTTTCTCTTCGTGGGGTCAGAGCTTGTGCTTTCTCCTCCTCTTTTCTCATAGTTTGCCGGGAAACTCCCTCAGTTCTGCTGCAGTCTCCACCGAGTGCCCTTCTTGGAGTGTGAACAACCAAGCTGGAACTGGAGGGCTTCCAGAGCCCTAATGCCCAACTGGGAGAAGGAGTTAACATTAAGGGGAGCAGGCGATTCACCACCAACCACGATAAGGTCACGTGCCCAGTGGAGGAAGGGAAGGCGGTGGATGTACTTTTTCTGGATTTTAGTAAGGTTTTGATAGCGTCCCTCAAAGCAGCCTTCTGGACAAGTTTCTCCAGGTAGACGGTGCGCTGGGTGAAGAAGTGGCTGAATGGCAGGGCTCAACCCACGTGTAGACTTTCAGAGTAAGACATCAAGGACTGTATGAAGCTCACACAGGCAGGAGATGCTCTCTCCTGGAAGGGTTATTTTTGCTATTGCCTATATAGCCACACAAGGCTGCCCTGCTCAAAGACACTCATCCATTTTTCGGGTCACATTAATCTGTACAAGCATAGATATCTGCAGTGCAGCGACAGGACACGCTTTCTAACCTTCCCAGGAACCTCCAACCTGAGCTTTCTCTCTGCACCCTCTTTGGAGGTGAACCTGAGTACAGACAGCATGAGCAATTGCAGTTGGACCTCTCAAGACCATCTCCACCTCGGAGCTAATATGGGGCACAGCCAAGGTGGAGGCCCAGGGAGGAGACGTTGCAGAGCAGCCTTTTCTGTTGCTGCAAACTAAAGCCAAACATAGACTGAATTTGCTTATTTTCTGCTCAATCCTTGCCATTTGTTGTTGTTGTTGCTGTTGTTCTCCCCCCTCCCCACCCCCACCCCCGCAAGCATAGCAGTTTTCCTTTGAGCTGCTAAATCTCATTTCTCGGTTTCTCTCTGTTTGAAAGTCACCTTCTGGAAGTTGCTCAGATCCTGCTAAAGATGCAAACGTCCATTATTCTGGTAGTCTAGCTACTGCAGTAGCCACCCTGGGGGTCCAGAAAGCTTCCTCCCCCCACATGCAGGGCACGAGGGCCACCTTCGTGGCGCAGGAGCACCTGGCCAACGCGGCCCAGAGGAGCCCTGGCAAGGGGCCGTGCTCAGTGCTGCAGAGGAAGGCAAACAAACCCCACAGACATTGGCTAGCCCGCCTGGGGGGGAGAAAAAGCCTTCCTCCCCCCGGCTGCAGGGCAGGAGAGGCCATCCCCGTGGTGCACGAGCAGCAGGCAGAGACCCAGCCCCCATGGACCAGAGGAGCCCTGACACAGGGTCGTGCTCAATGCTGCAGAGGAAGGCAAACAGCCCCCAGGGACCAGTGCCAATCTGTCCCGGGGGAAAATGCCTTCCTGAGCCCAGAACTGGCCATCGGCTGCTCCCTGAGCACAGGAGCAAGACCGGCCTCCTGCTCCCACAGGCTACTCACGCCTCCCCGCAGACACCAGCACTGACCATCCCCTTTCCTCCCTCCACCTGGAGCCATCTCAGGGGCTTCCAAGAGCAGTACAATGGCCCCCGCCTCCTCGGCCTTGGGAGCAGGAATCCTTCCCGTGCCTGGCAGGACACCGGTGGGACCTCCACAAGGCTGGGGGAGGCTGCTGGGACACCCACACCTCCCATTGCTTACAGCTGCTGACCCTGTCTGCACAGAAGATGAGGACGGCGAGCTCTGCTCCAGTGCTCCTCAGGTGCCAAAAATGCATCGCCTTGGTGCCGCCGCTGCTCTCCAGCTGAAAAAAACGGAGAGCTTCGGGCACCTCCAGGGGCTTGGTGGTTCTTCTCATCTCCCGAGGGCATTGCGAGAGGAGGACTTGAGGCTGGAGGAGGCTGCTGGAAGGTCTCCGCCGCAATTCTGCCTCCCAGGGTGGCCACGTGCAAAGCTCCTCTGAGGGACAGGAGTCCCGCTCCATCCTTTGGGGAGCGGAGGCAAGCTCCACGGGATTCCACCAGCTCCTCAAGCAGCTCCTCTCTAATGTCTTCGGGCTGCCCCAGGCCATCTCTGTCACGGTGGCAAAGCCGGGCGGGCTGGCGGCGGGACACAGGAGGATGCCCCTTTGGTCCTGCCCCGGGGCATTGTCACCTCTGCCTCGCCGGGTGGTGGCATTGTGACATGGGGGTGAGGAGGCCCCCCGCGGCCCCACCACCACCCCTCTGTCCACCATCCCTGGGAGGAAAGCCTTTGGGGTGCTGGCCCCAAGGCCAGCAAAGAGACAGGACTGCCCGTGGCAATCGGGTCGGGGCTTGTCGATTCAGCCACAGCGTCTGGAGTAAAAGCAGCTCCATGTGAAGTGCATTCACACCGGTCAAGAGACATAACCGGTCTCTGGTCTGGAGGGGCGAGACTGTCCCAAAATCTGACCCAAATCCTTTGGTCCCACCTCACAGAAAGTCTCCACATCTCATCTGGAGAGTAGGACAATCTTTAGCGTTATTTTCTCCAAAGCCCTTGGGTAAAAAAAGCTATCGGCATATTTGTATCTTAGACCAGTTGGTGAGGGAGCCAACTGGGCAAGGGGCCCAGCGGGACCTGTTGTTTGCCAACAAAGAAGGACTCGGGGGTGATATGAAGGCTGGAGGCCATTTTGGGCACAGGGACCATGGAATGATAAGAGTGTTTGATTTTTGGAGAAGTAAGGAGGGGAGTCAGCAGAACTGCCACCTTGGGCTGCCAGAGAGCAGCCTTTGGCCTGTTGAGGAGACTGGTTGAGAGAGTCCCTTGGGAGGCAGTCCTGACGGGAAAAGGAGGCCCAAAGGCCGGATGCTCTTCAAAAAGCTCCTTAAATTAACATTTCTGAGCCCCAGTTCCCCCTAAATTGCTGTTTCTCACCCCAAAAGCTCCCCAAATCCCTGTTTCAGGGCCCAAAAGCTCCTTAAATTAACATTTCTGAACCCCAGTTCTCCCCAAATTGCAGTTTTTGAGCCCAAACTCCCCAAATTGCTGTTTCTAAGCCCAAAAGCCCTCTCCCTCCCCCCTCAGGCCACACTCGCTGCTGTGACCCCCCCGGGGCAAGAGGGGAGGCCCCGGGCAGGGGACGGCAGTGACGTCATCCCACCTTTACCATGTCCCCCCAAACCGCTCCTGGATTCAAAAGTGGTGGATTTGGTTTCTTTTTTACCTTTTTGTACCAAAACTGCCCCGTTTATCGATGGGAGGAACTGACGTGCAGAAAGCAGACTCCACAACCTGTGGGGTTGCAAAGTAGGTATGTTTATTCGGCGCCGGGCAGCACGGGGGGGTCGACCCACCACAATCGTGCGCACCCACCGCGGCAGTTAGCTTAGGATTTATACAATCAGATCTTACATATTCAAGGGGCGCCTATACATATCCATAACCTTTCCCCGAAAAGGCGGTCTTTATTACAATGAGTTCCAAGAAATTATTTCCATAGTCTCCGCCTTTAACTCCTCCCAGATGCACATGCGCAGTGTCTCCTGGTGGTCGTGGGCCGGGGTCTCGGGGATGAAGGCCATGTCTTCCTCGCCGTGTACCTCTCGCTTTTAATGTTAATGTGTTGCTCCAGGCTACGGGGTTGGGAAACCAGATGATCGCTCTGTCAGGACAACTGAGAATACCAATTGTTCCCTTATCTCCTGTTGCGTGAAGAGGCAAAATAGTTCTGGCAGAAAATAAACCCCCTTGCGTTCTAACACTCCTCACCGAGGTGGGAGGCTAGTGGCAGCTGGGTTTAAATCCTGAGTGATGCCCAATTCACCACTATCAGTCCAGTCGCGTTTAATATATTAAACTGTCACGATTCTGGATACACTGACAGTGGACTGCACCTTCAGTCTAGTCGTGCTCACAAACTAGCATGGCTGCACTCCAGTGTCTGGTCGCGTTCAGTGAGAAACCCAAACAGCTAGCTATTTAAACAGTGCAGTTTATTTAAGCAACAGATATAAAGGTTCTTATGGTTTGCCAGTGATAAGTACAGTCTGCAAAGTATGTGCAAGTAAAAGAAAAAATGTTAATGGTACAAAGCGCGCAACAAAGTTCCAAACAATACAGCCTGGCTCTAAATGTAACAGGTAACCCTCTAGAGAGATTTCTGAGTTCCCCGAGGAAGCACTCGGTATAGTCTAAGTCTGACCCACAGGCATCCCTATGGGGGGAAGAAAGGCTCAGTCCCTCGACTGGTCCCGGGAGTCAGAGGCAGTCCGTGATGGGGTCCTCCCTGACTTGTTTACGATGGTGTCTTCCCCAGCATCCCCCCTTTCTTGGGTTATTTTTATATTATTTTTTACCTTCAAGGTGGAGTTTGAGTGACTTTAGTCATACATACCTTTATTATGATTGGTGTAAAATTCTCTCGCCTCGCATTTAAAGGTAGAGTTTAGGAAAAATTCAGGGCGCAGACTCAAGGAGGAGTGGTCGCACCTTGGAGGCGGGTAGCCTTCGGGCTGGAGGTGTGTTTTGGTATTATAATGACATTAGAATGAGCAAAGTTTGCACAAAGGACAGCATTTCATCAAAATTTGACAGACTGTTGGCTCAGGGTGGCAAGCATGCCGCTTATCACTTCCATAGGATCACCTTGTTCCCATATCTGCTGTGTAATCACAGAGCTTGGCCGTGGAATCTTCACTCCACCACATCCTCCGTGCTGCTTTTGCAAGCAATATTGTTCAGGGGTCATAGATGTAGCAGGTTCCTCGCACACCAGCTGCTGCTGCGTTCCACCCTGGAAACATTTTGATCTTATACCTTTCCTTAATGTGTGAACAACGCTATATATTTCTAATAAAAAATATATTTTAGGTATCATTCCACATCTCCCAGCGGAGGCCGATGTGACCACTTTATGGTTTCAACACATCCCTTCTTTGCCTAAACACCTTGGCAATGGCTTTAGGCTATAGATACACAGCTTAAGCCAAGCAATGGCCCTGCTATTAACCCTTGAGTGTTATTTCCCCTTATCAATCCCCCCTTTTCTAAGAGATTAGTAAATTCTTTTACTTATTCCTACAGCATGTTTTCTTTCTCTAAGCATTTCTTAAAATATTTTCCTGACTCGACTTTTTGTCAAAGCTGATGCTTCTTCCAAAGTTCGTGATCACTTGTGGTTCTTTTTGCACAGCACATAAAGCATCTAAGTAAAGTGCAAATTGCAATCCCTAAGACTATCATTGTAATTAATAATACAAACAACTGCTTCAACCAAGCAAAGTCAGGCAGCCATGAGGTTAATTTTTCCAAAGATCAGAAAAACCAAGTAAAACATCATCTTGAGATACTTGGTGTAGTACCCTTGACTGTTGCCAAATTCGAGCAATGTCCGTTCTGGCCAACCTGAAAAGGTATCAGTTAATACTAATAAATATCGATACCCCCCTTTTCTTGGGAGTTCTGCTGCCATTGTTGCCCAGGCCTGTTGCTCTTCCCAATTTGGCCCATTTCTGGTTCAGGGGTATTTTTGGGATTAGTCTGGAGGCAAAGATCGCACTGCTGAGTCACTTGTCTCACAGTGGTGTATAAATTTCTAGCTACAATTTCTCTAATTAGCTATTTATATAGTGCCTCTGCCCCCCAATGCCTCTTTCTATGTTCTTCCCTTATCAGAGACCATACTAGATAAGAGGGAATGATTAGTTTCCCTTGTGGGGTGAGAGCCCATCCCTCCTCATTATATGATCCTCCTAGATCTGTGATGAGCTTCTGATCTTCCTTGGTATATTCTGGCTTACCTTCTAGGGAAATTTGCCCGTCAGGGATCAAAGCCCCTTCTGTTTTTACCTTTGCTTTGGCTACCTGTTTTGCCTCTCTGTCCGCCAGCTCATTTCCTCTTTCCAACTCCGAGTTTACTTTCTGGTGTGCCTTAATGTGCATGATCGCCACTTTCTCAGGGAGTTTGACTGCCTTCAGCAGTTTCAGGATCTCCTCTGCATGCTTGATGTTTTTGCCCTGTGAGTTCAAAAATCCTCTCTCCTTCCAGATTGCTCCATGAGCATGTATGACTCCAAAGGCGTATTTCAAGTCTGTCAGTTATTTCTGCCTTCTGTGCCGAGGTATTCATGGGCAAAGGCCCTGACTCTGTTACTTCCTGACTGGTGATAATGGCATATCCGGCATGCCTTTTACCGCTCAGGACATAGCTGCTTCCATCCGTGAACCAATTTTCCGTGTTTTCCATAGGACTGTCTCTCAGGTTCAAATGGCTCGAATATGTTGCTTCGATGGCCTCCAGACAGTCGTGATGCACTGGTTCTCCTGTGTTTCCACTGAGGAAAGAGGCTGGATTGACAATGTTAGTGACTACAATCTCCACATCATCTTGTTCTACAATTATAGCCTGATATCTCAAGAATCTTTGTGGGGAGAGCCAGTGTCCGCCTTTCACTTCTAATACTGTATGGGACACCAACACAGTCATTTTCTGGCCCAGGGTGAATTTTTGGGCTGCCTGGATGTTTAGTAAGCATCCAGGCCAACCCTTTGCAGTTGCATCCAAAAGTAGGCAACTGCTCGTCAATACGGGCCCAGATCTTGTGCTAGTATTCCCAGGGCAATCCCCTGCTTCTTGTGAAAAAAGAAAAAACGGTTTACTCACATCTGGGAGTCCTAAGGCTGGGGCCAACATCAGGGCCTTTTTTGCAACTCAAAGGCCTGTCCATTCAAGGTGTTACAGGGGTTTAGTCGGCACCACCCAGTCATCCCCAGGAAAGTTCGTAACTCTTTCACTGTTTGCGGTCTTGGAGTTTGGCGTATTGTCTCTTTTCGGGCCTGTCCCAAAGTCCTTTGTCCAGCACTGATTTCATAGCCCAGATAAATCACCTTACGCTGCATTACTTGGACCTTCTTCTTGGATACCCGGTATCCCTGGACCCACAAAAAGTTTAGCAGACTCACCGTCCAGGCCATACAAGCGTCCTTTGTCTTGGTGGCAATCAGGATATCGTCCACAGCTTCCCCTCCTCAGGCGGGGCTTCCCAGGACTCAAGATCTTTTGCGAGTTGGTTGCCAGATATAGTAGGGATGTTTTTGAACCCTTGTGGTAACACCACCCACGTAAGCTGAGTTTTACGTCTGCTTCTGGGATTTTCCCATTCAAATGCAAATATTTTCTGGCTGGCTTTATGGAGAGGGAGGCAAAAGAAGGCATCCTTCAGGTCTAAAACAGTAAACCAGGTTAGTTCAGGTGTCAATACAGTCAGCAAGGTGTATGGATTCGCCACTACCGGATAGAGGTCTTCAATTATCTTATTTATAGCCCAAAGGTTCTGGACCACCTGGTATGACCCGTCGGGTTTACAGACAGGTAAAAATTTTTCTATTACTGGCTGAATTCCCTCCCTGTCCTCCTTCTTCAGAGGATACTGTTTGATTCTTACCGGCTGTCGTCCTTCCTTGAGTTTGACCTCAACAGGTGGAGCATTTTTGCTTTCCTGGGCACATCGGTGGCCCATACCCCGGGGGTATACCTGGTTCGTGATTTCTTCACTGATTTTTCCTTCTGTGGGAACACTAGCTAGGGATAAACTCATTATTTGGATATACTGCTGGTCATTTACCTCCAGAGTAATCTCTCCCTTTTTAAATTTAATTATTGCACCCAATTGTTCCAACAAATCTCTCCCCAAAAGTGCTTTTAGGGAGTTGGGCATGTACAGGAATCTGTGGACACCCCATTGTTTTCCCAATTTATATCTCAGAGGTTCACAAAAATATGCCTTTTCACTTTGGCCAGTTGCCCCTTTCACCACGATTGTCCTGGGTTGAGAGACACAGGACTAACTTTTCTTCTAATGCTGGGAAAATTACACTTTTAGAAGACTCTAGTGTCTGAATTTGTGAAAATATTTATTTTATAGCCAGCCAGGCTCTGTGGGATTCAAGGTTAGTGTTTTTGAGCCTTGCCAGGTGCAGGGACAAGGAGGAGCAAGGCCTGGGTATTTGACCCAGGCTGGCCAACAGGAGTATTTCATACCATGAACGTCACATCCAATATAAATTAGAAAAGTTTGCTGCGTAGCTGGCTCTCTCCCTGATGGCAGCGGTCCGGACAACTCCTTGCCCCAGTGCCGGAGCCCTGAGGCCTTCCCTTTCCTCCTGAAGCCATTGCGCTCGCAGTGTCTGATACTTGCTATCCACTGCTGGGAGTGTACAGCTTCCTACTGATATAGATGGCTGAGTATAATTTCTGTATATCTTATATCAGTATCGGGATTAATACTGATTCTTTAGTATTATTGTTAATTATTTAGTCTTAGTCTATTAAATCTATTTATACTTCAACCTTTGTGTTTTTCTTTGTGTTCCCCGATTCCCCTTTCCGGGTGGGGAGGGGTCATCGGGTGATAGAATAATTGTCTAACGACAATAGATTGTTATGGGCTCTCTCAAACCATAACAACGATATAGTCATTTCCCAGGGGCATCAGAGCTTGGTTTAAAACCGAATACGTTGTCCCTGTATCAACCAGAAATTCCACCTCCTTTTGCTCCTTCCCTAGCTTCATTATAACCAGTGGATCTGCTCGGGTGGATTTCCCAGATCCCCGTCAGTCTTTCTTCTGTGGGATGCAGCTTTTGCAGCTTGCGCCTAATATCTCCTGTAGACTGACCTAAGAATAAAGAAACTAGTTGTTGTATTCCTACCTCTGACCCAGGATCCAGCGGTGTGTTACGGCGCATTACGTCCCTTAGTCGATCCAAGAATTCGGACGGTGACTCAGAAGGACCTTGTCTAATTGCATATAATGCTGACCAATTTATGGTTTTGGGAATGGCCCTCTCCATTCCTTTTGAAATCCACCCCTGGTATGCCTGCAATTTTCTATATCCACAGACCTGTTTGCATCCCATTTGAAGGGGGGGTGTTCTTTAACATCTCCTCCTATAGTTTTATAATGATCCTCAGCCAAATCCCCTGCAGTTTTTAAAATTAATTGTTATTCCGTCTCAGTCATATATTCTAATAATAACTGTAAAATGTTTGGTTACACTTACCGGATACATTCCTGTAATCCTTGGCAACCCTTTTCCATGCCTCTAAATCGGTGGTGGAAAAAGGTACCTCGATTAGCATCGTCCCGCCATCTGGCCCTACCGCCTCTCGGAGAGGTGCCTGTAAGACTGTTGGGGTAGACTTTTTTCTAGTACGGGAGGATACAGGGCTGTCCGGGGGAGTGGAGGTTCCGGCCGAGTCCACATCCTGTTCCTGTGATCGAGGGGGAGGCTTAAGCAAATCAGTTAGATCTTGTTCTGATGCCCGGTGGATTTTATTTACTCTAGTGCACCTTTGTCCAATACTACATGCCGAGCAACACTGCCTCAGTTTACCTTTAAGTTCTTTGTTATTTTCCCGCTCGAGGGCGAGTACCATAGGGTCCTGTGGCGGCACCATTCCACAGTCCCTTTGCCACTCCGGGTGATTTCGGAGGGTGAAAAACGTGTCTGCATATGACACTTCATCCCATTTTCTTTCCCTCCTTAAAAACAACATTAATTGCAGGATGGTGTTATAATCAATTGACCCATAAAGTGGCCACTTAACTCCATCTTCCAGCTTATAAACTGGCCACCATTGATTGCAATATTTAATGACAGTCTTCTTATTCTCTGTACCCACGGTTCCAACAATGTTCCTCCAGTGTGCCAATATACAACCAAGGGGGCTTTTCTTTAAAATACCTTTATTCTGAGTGTTACCCATCTCTCCAGATTGTTTCTTGTTAGCTATTGTGCTTTGTTTTAATTTCCACGTGAACCTTTCCTCACAGGTCCTTACAGTCTTCTCTCATTCTTCTTCCCAAACGTCCCAGTCTTCTGGGATTAAAGTTTTCTTCCCACATATAAACTTTACTATTTCGGACTCTTGATGGGCCCTTTCCCAATCATAAAACCGTGGGATTAGGGGAGAGCATTTGGGACACTCAGCTCTCCGCCTCCTAGATGAACAACACCAATTTTTCTCACAAGATTTACGTTTCAACAGGACCCAAGCTGAATGCCAATTTTCAGGTAATTTGTTAGTAAGCCCCCACACAAAACAAGGGATCACCCCCACGTGTCTGTCAATATGGGGGTTTAGAAAGGTATCTGGGACAGGTTGTTCCCAGTCTAGGGCCACTGTCTGTCCGGCGGGTGTTAAATACACTCCTCCTAAATAAATTCGTCCCTCTCCCCTCCTTATCCAGTCCCCTCCTTCGTTTAAATATTCCCAAGGTTCGAGCCCAAACCACCGAAGGAGTGACTCTCCCTGTCCGGCCACTTTGACGATCAGCCAGACCCCCGATACTTAGGAGATGGACTGAACACCACAGCAGCCCAACTTACATATATCAAGACATTTACAAATTTTTACAGACGTTTTAGGCGCTTTGTCCGTCTCTGGCCGTGTTCCTCGCGGAGTCACGGAACCGCAAATCAGGACTCCCACTCGCTTCACAGCGGCGCTGTGTCTCAAACACACACATCCACACACAAATGCTCTTAACATAAAATACCCGGGCATTTACAAATAAAACATACAATCATTACTCCAGTTGGTATCCCTCCAGCAGCTGCAAATATTATTCAAGTACTTGTATCACAACTTTGAGAAGCCCGCTTACCCTTCTCCTGCTTCTTATACAGTCATTAGCAGGTCCTTCCTGGCTCCCGATACTGGGATGCAGCGGTGACCTCGGATTTGCTCGATCTACCCCCAAGATTGCTAGCGGCCGCTCTATCGGTCAGCAAATCCCCTACTTCCATACAGGATACCCTCCTCCCATACGGGGACTATGCCACACACCAGACGTCTCTGCGCGGTTTACCAGCGGCCCCTACGACTTACTGGCCCCTCTGTAAAACATACCGTTTATCCGCGGCTTCAGGAGGTTGTTGTCTACTCCCGCGGTGAGCAGCTGGGAGAGGAGGCTCCTCCGAGGAAAGTGCTCGGGGCGCGCCTAGGGGCGTCCGCTCCGCAGTCGATCCCGCAGCCGAGCAGAGTGCCTCCTGCCTGGCTCGCCAAACCGACGTGCGGAAAGCAGACTCCACAACCTGTGGGGTTGCAAAGTAGGTATGTTTATTTGGCGCCGGGCAGCACGGGGGGTCGCCCCACCACAATCGTGCGCACCCACCGCGGCAGTTAGCTTAGGATTTATACAATCAGATCTTACATATTCAAGGGGCGCCTATACATATCCATAACCTTTCCCCGAAAAGGCGGTCTTTATTACAATGAGTTCCGAGAAATCATTTCCATAGTCTCCGCCTTTAACTCCTCCCAGATGCACATGCGCAGTGTCTCCTGGTGGTCGTGGGCCGGGGTCTCGGGGATGAAGGCCATGTCTTCCTCGCCGTACCTCTCGCTTTTAATGTTAATGTGTTGCTCCAGGCCACGGGGTTGGGAAACCAGATAATTGCTCTGTCAGGACAACTGGATACCAATTGTTCCCTTATCTCCCATCGAGGCCAATGTGACCACTTTATGGTTTCAATACATCCTTTCTTTGCCTAAACACCTTAGCAATGGCTTAAGGCTATAGATACACAGCTTAAGCCAAGCAATGGCCCTGCTATTAACCCTTGAGTGTTATTTCCCCTTATCAGTATGCACAAAACAAGAAGTAGCCTTGCAGCCTTGGACTTCAGGAGGGCTCACTTTGACCTATTCAAGAAACTGCTTGGAGAAATCCCACGGGTTAGGGCTCTGGAAGGTCGGGGGGCTCAAGAGAGCTGGTTGATATTCAAATCCCGCTTTCTCCAAGCTCATGATGGGTGCATCCCTAAGAAGAGGAAAAGAGGCAAGGGAAGCAGGAGACCTGCCTGGTTGAGCAGGGAGCTTCTGGAAAAGCTCAAGTGGAAGAAGGAAGTTTAGAGTGTGTGGAAGAAGGGACTGACCACTTGGGCAGATTACAAGAATGCCATCAGAGTATGCAGGCATGAAACGAGGAAAGCCAAGGCCTCCTTGGAATTCAACCTGGCAAGGGATGTCAAGGTCAACAGGAAGGGTTTCTTCAAATCTATCAAAGGTAAAAGGAAAACTAGAGCAGATGTGGGCCCACTGTTGAATGACACAGGGGCCCTGGTGACAGAGGATGCAGAAAAGGTAGAGTTGCTGAATGCCTTCTTTGCTTCAGTCTCTGCAGCTCAGGCCACCCCTCAGGAGTCCCAGACTTTGGAGGTAGCTGAGAAAGTCTGGACAAAGGAAGACTTCCCCTTGGCTGAGGAGGATCAAGTTAGAGATCCATTAAGTAAACTGGATATCCACAAATCGATGGGCTCTGATGGGATGCACCTGTGAGTGCTGAGGGGAGTAAAAGAAGTCATTGCTGGGCTACTCTCCATCCTCTTGGAAAGGTCCTGGAGAACAGGAGAGGTGCCTGAGGTCTGGAGGAAAGCCAATGTCACTCCAGTCTTTAAAAAGGGGAAGAAGAAAGACTCAGGAAACTACAGGTCAGTCAGCCTCACCTGCATCCCCGGAAAGATGGTGGAACAGCTTGTTCTGGGCATCAGAGGGTTGTGATCAGTGGCTCAGAGTCCAGTTGGAGGCCTGCAATTAGTGGTGTTCCCCAGGGGTCAGTACTGGGTCTGGTCATGTTCAATATATTCATCCATGACCAGGATTCATAGATTCATAGATTGGTCCAGGCCAGAAGGGACCTCCAAAGGTCATGTAGACCGACCTCCCCGCAGTCAGCAGGGACACCCCCAACTAGACCAGGTTGCCCAGGGCCTCGTCGAGCTTCACCTTGAATATCTCAAGGGAAGGGGCCTCAACCACCTCCCTGGGCAACCTGTTCCAGTGCTCCACCACCCTCATGGTAAAGAACTTTTTCCTAATATCCAATCTAAATCTCCCCTTCTCCAACTTAAAACCATTGCCCCTCGTCCTGTCACTGCAGGCCTTTGTAAACAGACCCTCCCCAGCCTTCCTGTAGCCCCCCTCAGGGACTGGAAGGCCGCTATGAGGTCTCTCCGGAGCCTCCTTTTCTCCAAGCTGGACAACCCCAGCTCCCTCAGTCTGTCCTCATAGGAGAGGTGCTCCAACCCCCTGATCATTTTGGTGGCCCTCCTCTGGACCCACTCCATCAGGTCCATGTCCTGTCTATATTGAGGGCTCCAGACCTGCACACAGTACTCCAGGTGAGGTCTCACCAGAGCAAAGTGGCAGAATCACCTCTCTGGATCTGCTGGCAACACTTCTTTTAATGCAGCCCAGGATGTGATCGGCCTTCTGGGCTGCGAGAGCACACTGCCTGCTCATGTCCAGCTTCTCGTCCATCAGCACCCCCAAGTCCCTTTCCTCAGGGCTGCTTTCTAATACCTCATCCCCCAGTCTGTATTTATACTGAGGATTGTTTCTTCCCAGGTGCAGAATCCTGCACTTGCTTTTGTTGAACCTCATGAGGTTCAACTGGGCCCACCTCTCCAGCCTGTCCAGGTCCCTCTGAATGACATCCCATCCCTCTGGTGTATCGACAACACCACACAGCTTGGTGTCATCTGCAAACTTGCTGATGGTGCTCTCAATCCCTCTGTCTATGTCGTTGATAAAAATGTTAAACAGTACTGGTCCCAGCACGGACCCTTGAGGGATGAGGGGACAGAGTGTACCCTCAGCAAGTTGTCTGATGACACAAAACTGGGAGGGGTGGCTGACACACCAGGAGGCTGGGCCACCATTTAGTGAGACCTAGACAGGCTGGAGAGTTGGGCAGAGAGGAATCTGATGAAGTACAACAAAGGCAAGTGTAGTGTGCTGCACCTGGGGGGGAATAACCCCCTGCACGAGTACAGGTTGGGGCTGACCTGCTGGAGAACAGCTCTGAGGAGAAAGACCTGGGAGTCCTGGCGGACAACAGGATGACCATGAGCCAGAAACGGGCCCTTATGGCCAAGAAGGCCAGGGGCATACTGGGGTGCATCAAGAAGAGCGTGACCAGAAAGTGGAGGGAGGTCATCTTGCCCCTGTGCACTGGTGAGGCCCCATCTGGAGCACTGGGTCCAGTTCTGGGTCCCCCATTTCCAGAAGGACAGGGAACTGCTGGAGAAAGTACAGCAAAGGGCTACGAAGTTGATGAAGGGCCTAGGACATTTCTCTGCTGAAGCATAGCAGAGGGGCAGAATCACCTCCCTCGTCCTCCTGGCCACACTTCTTTTGATGCAGCCCAGGATGCGGGGGGCTCTCTGGGCTGCCAGCACACGCTGCTGGCTCACGTTGGGCTTCTCGTCCACCAACATCCCCCAGTCCTTCTCCTCAGGGCTGCTCTCCACCCATTCTCCACCCATCCTGTATTTGCGCTTGGAATTTCCATGTCCCATGTGTTGGACCTTGCATTTGTCCTGGTTGAACTTCATGCTGCCTGCTGTCCCCTAAATGCTCTAGAATCCCTCAAATTCCATGCACAGGGGTTTGTAGATGTGACCCAAGAAGACATGTGATAATGGAACAGGGTCATCCTGTTGCAGAGGAGATGTCTGGAAATGGAGACATCTTGCTGTTCAGGTGTTTGTTAGACGCTGTGGGCTGGAACTCTGAAGCCTGAAGTGGTGTGGGAAGGTCAAAACATTGCCACCAGAAGTATCTTGGGTTGACTGAAATTCCCCAGAGAAGGTCGCAAACCTATAATGGGCTGTAGTTGGAGGTAGCTTCACTCTACCCGAGACGATCTATCTCAATGGTCTACTCTATCTCAATGGCCGAGATGGGCAAGCCAAAGTTTGTAAGGAGGATCCAAATCTTCTGTTGCACCTACTGCTATCAGATGGGCAGAGCAGGGAACTTCCCACCGTGCCTGAGCTGTTCCTCAGAGCTGTGTCCAAAAGCTGATTTCCTTGCCTGAATATCTGAGGGCCTTGTGAAAACCATTCATCTCCTGAGTGATTACAGTACCCTCCACAGAGGCGGATGGAAGAGGTTGGCCTGTAGTTCAGATTCCACCCTTCTTGAGTTTAAACACTCCCCGTGCATCAGCATTCCTCAGCAGGCGATAATTGAGCCTGGAGAAGTTTGACTTCCCTCTGGCCCTTTGTCGGCTCTGTTGGCAGGCGGTCATTAAACCTCAAGGAGCCTGTGCCTGAGAGGTGTCCCAGCTCAGGGGAGATGCTGGTCACAACCCACTGCCATCCAGGAGAGCTCAAAGGGTCTCACTCACAGGGTCTGACAGACAAAACTTTCATCACTATTGTCAGATAATTGTGGTGCCTTCCCGAGTGGGCTACGACCCAGGCAGCAGGAGTTCCAGGGACAATTCCCCAGTAACAGGAGTTCCAGGTACGGTCAGAGAGTGCCCGACTCACTGGACTTGTGACTGGGACAAGAAAGCCCCCGATTGTCCAAACTCACTGCCCCTGCAACCAAGATAAGAAAGTGCCAGATCATCCCAGTCCTGCACTTGTGACCAAGACAAGAAGACAACGTTGGCTGCTCCCAACATGGCAATGTGGCCCAGGGAGGGTCTGCACCAAGCACCAAGTAGCCTCTGGACCTCCTGCTCCTGCCTTCCCAGCCAGGGCAGAGGCTGAGGAGATGGTTCTCCCAAAGTGGAAGCCCAACAGGACTGGAAGGAGTCATGGCCACTCGCTCCCCTTGGCTAGCCAAGGAGTAAGGGGTCCTATGCCCCTCCCATGCTGGAGAGAGGAATCCTACCTGGAAGGACATAGCCACTGCTCTGCTGCCTTCAGCTCCCAACAAGGCAGGCCCCTCTGCCTCAGCAGGTCTGAGGCTTTCTGATGCTGTGAGTCATCTGAAGGGAGCTGTGGGGCATGAGATCTCGGGGGATTTTCTTGTCCTGCTCACACAATTCAGAGATGTCCCTGGTTCAGTTGCCCGGCCTCAGTTTACATCATGTTTCTGGGGGGTCAGCACTGCCTGGAGCTGCTGACGCAGTCTCCACCACCTCAGAGCTTCCATCCCACCAGGGAGTCATCTGTTGTTTTTACTCTCTGCAAATCCTCTGGAGGGACACGCTGCAGCAGGAACCTTCAGAGTCTCCTTCCTGCTATAAACCCTGGGACAATTCTGAGAGCAGGGAGTCTTCAGGTGCTGCTGCAGACTCACCTTTGGATGTGCTGGGAGAAGAGGGCAAGAGCGGAGCAAGGAACGAGCCCTGGTTCAGGGCTTACAGCGAGGTCCAAAAAGTGAAGGACATGGTAGGGAAGAGGCAGAAGGTGAGACCCTGAGCTGGGACTTCATTGCCATGATCCATCAGAGCAGATGTCTCTGCTCCATGAGGAGGACTGCAGGGCTGGGCCTGATGTGCTGCGGGTGAGGGAAGGCTGAGTGTTATTAGTCAGGCTGCTGGGTCTTTGAGCAGAAGAGATGAGAGCATAGAGTCCCGAGTCTCACCCTTGTCCTTTCCTGCCTGTCGTCCCAGCCCAGCTCCTCCCTTCTCCCAGACCCCCCCGAGCCCCTGGCACCGCACAGTGAGATCCCAGGGACTGCCCCGGGACACTCTCCCACCTTGGCTGGGTGGGGGGAGCCTTCGGGCAGGCTGTGTGGGGCCACATTGCCTGTGCCCATCCCTTCATCCTTCACAGGGCTATTTCATCCCTCTCTTGTTTTCTTTCTCTGTTTTGCTGCTGTTTGTTGACATCATGATTATGTCCTCCAGCTCTCAGCCATCTCGCTCCCATGCAGTGGAGAGGGCTGGGGGCATCAATCAATTTTATAGCTTTTGGCAAACTCTCCCTGTGATTATCACCGCTGGAAGACATGGATTCCAGCCCAAGAGGTGGGTGTGAGACACTTGGAGGGCACTGCTGTTAGAGAGAGCTGTGCTTCTCGGGCGTGAGCTTTCTCCAACCCTGCGCTGAGGCATGTCCCTGGCATTGCCCATGCCCCTGACCCTCATCCTGTCCCTCCTCTCCCCCGGCACCCTGGGGACGCCCCTCTCAGTGTCCCGCTCTCTCACGGAGCCCCAGAGCGCAGCCGGCTGTGCCATGGGAAGCAAATGGCTCTGCCCAGCAGCTTTCATTCACAGAATGACAGAGTAGCTGGGCTTGGAAACCACCTCAGGATGTCATCCTGTCCAAGCCTCCCCTCTTGACAGCAGGGCCAGCTGGAGCAGGTGGCTCAGGATCACGTTTGGTCCAGTTTTGAATGTCCACAAGGATGGAGCCCCCGTAAGCTCTCTGGGCAACCTGTTTCCAGTGTTTGACCACCCTCTCTTTAAATGGAATTCCCTGGATTTCAGTGTGTCCTTTCCTCATGTCACCGCTGAAGAAAGTCTGGAGTTGTCTCCTTTGTCTCTCCCATCCTTCCTCCCTGCACAACCTCTCCCACATGGCTGTGGCTTGGTTGACTAGCTATTTATTTTTTGATTGCTTTCTTGTCACTTTTTATGCTACGTTTTGACCTACAGTGCTATTTTCCAGCATGCTTTCTGGCGGTCCCAGAGCACAGTTCCCTGTTCTTTTGAGGCTGTAATTCCTGACCTGCCCTTTCTCAATGGCAGAGATTGGCCTTTTGGGTGGTGGGAAGCAGTGGGATGAAATAATTTCCTCCTTATGTGAGCGTTTCAGGGAGCTGTGACCACTCACTCTGTGGTGTGCCCATCCCTTGCTTTGGAGGAAGAACATTATTTTTTTCCTGCTTTTACACAGAAAACGCAGAAAGCTAATGTGAAGAGAGCAATGTCCTAGACAGAACAATGTTGAAGTTCAACACTGAAATGTGTTTCTTTCTCATAGTTCCTCTTTGTGGAAACTGAGGAAATGAAAGAAAAACAACATGGAGGAAGGGGAAAGGGACAACAGGACATCATCCACGGATTTTGTGCTGCTGGGAATAAGTGATGTCCCCACCCACCAGAACCTGCTCTTTCTCCTCTTGCTTATGATCTACTCAGTCACCATGTCGGGAACATCCTCATTGTTGTGCTGGTGGTGGCAGACCGGCAGCTGCACACCCCCATGTACTTCTTCCTGGGCAACCTCTCCTCCTTGGAGACCTGCTACAGCTCCACCATCCTGCCTCGGTTGCTGGTCAGCTTCTTGACAGGGGACAGCACCATCTCTGCGCACGGCTGCATGGCTCAGTTCTACTTTGCTTCCTTTGTGACTACCGAGTGTTATCTGCTGGCGGCCATGTCCTGTGACCGGTACCTGGCCATATGCCAGCCCTTGCTCTATGCAAGCCTCATGACCTGGAAGGTCTCCATACATCTGGCAGCTGCCTCTTGGCTGTTGGGTTCCCTGCTGCTGGTGGTAGTCACGGTCTTCTTATCCCAGTTGCAGTTCTGTGGCCCCAAGGCCATTGACCACTTCTTCTGTGACTTTACCCCATTGCTGGAGCTTGCCTGCAGTGACACCAGAGCAGTCACAATGGTTTCTTTCATATTTGGTATCTTGGATGTAGTTTTTCCCTTCCTTTTCACGCTGGCCTCCTATGTGTGCATCATAGCTGCCATCCTGAGGATCCCATCCAGCACAGGCAGACAAAAGGCCTTCTCCACTTGCTCCTCTCACCTCACTCTTGTCACCATTTTCTATGGCACCCTTTTTGTTGTCTACACACTGCCTAGAAGAGCCCCTCTGAGGCAGCTTCACAAAGTGTTCTCCTTTTTCTACACCATCCTCACTCCCCTGCTCAATCCCCTCATCTACAGCCTGCGGAACAGGGAGGTCAGGGAGGCTATCAGGAAAATGATGAGGAAAGCCCTGGCCTCACCCAGAGCTCATGCTCCCTTGGTGATAGAGGCAAAAGACACTTCTAGTTCCTTTGGAAGCTCTGGATACCAGCTGGCTCTTCCAAAGTGCTTGCCACTGAGAACACTTGTGCAGTAGCAGGGGAAGAGATCTTTGGAAATATCCGGGTTGAAAAAACAATGTTGATAATGTTTGTTTTTTACTTGGTAATAAACACCTTGGTGGTCTTACATGTGGGAACTGTTGAAGTGTCAAGGCTTCCTTTGCTTGAGGAGATAAGGAAAGGTGTTTGGCCTAATATGTGAATACTTTCCAAGGGACATCACGAGGGTGTCTCTCTCACTGTGGGTTCCCAGAATGGGAGTCACCTCACCCTGTGGTGATATTTCAGGAGCATGAAGATCACACGTGAAGATCAGCCACTTATGAAGGTCTACTGTTACTGCACTGTCAAGGAGAAAGAGGAGATTTCCAATGGATGGTTCATGTGGGTTACACCCTCACACCTCTCTCCCCTCCTCTGGTCAGGGCCTGTTGCAGGCATGTCCTAGGAACCAGCTGGGGATGGTCAGGAACCTTCCTCACTGTCCCAGCCTTCCCAGGATGACAGAAGCAGCCACACTCTGGCTACTTTACCAGCACCCTTGGCTGCCACTTTTCACGTCACGTATGAGTGAGAGTCACGTATGACCAATCAGCTCCCTGACACTCCCTCCACAGGTCCTTGGTCTCGAGGCACCCTGCCCCACTCAGCAGTGAGACCACAAGTTTTTGCCTTCCTCTGGCTTCCAACACTCTTGGAAGCCCTTCCTGCCACCCTCTGCATCACCCAAGCAGTGCCCAGCCTGGGGGAAGTTCTGCCCTGTGCGTGAGGAGGGTGGAGGGACGAGGAGCAGGGAAAGCTGGAAGGAGACAGGACAGCTCTGTGAAAGGCCAAGGGGGAAGACATTGCTGAAGCTGGGGCTTGACCCTGGGGGTCATCAGTGTAAGGCTCTTTCAGCTGAGCTCCATCTGTCCCTCCCCAGGAGCCCTTGTCTCGGTGCCAGCCCTGTTTCAGCTCAGAAAGGAGCACAAGAGGTGTGCTCCTCAGGGAGGTACCTGTGACCAGTCCCAGCCCAACCCCACTCCTGGGACCTGTCCTCTCCCTGCCCAGGCCTGGCTGTGCCAAGAGCCCACCCCCGGCCACCCCACCTCAGCCCATTCCTGAAAGGCTTGGGCACAGCCCTCGTTAGGAGCTGGAGCTGCCTTGGCTTTACAGGCAGGCTGGGGGCAAGACGGTGGCATGTGGGGAGGGCACAGCAGTGCTGGGAGCGGGGGACACCCGGGGGGAACAGGGCTGGGACCTATGGCTGCACACAGGGGCATTGGGGAGCTAGTGCCTCCATGGCCAGACAGGTTATGGGAC
This sequence comes from Numenius arquata, assembly GCF_964106895.1. Classification (NCBI taxonomy): domain Eukaryota; kingdom Metazoa; phylum Chordata; class Aves; order Charadriiformes; family Scolopacidae; genus Numenius; species Numenius arquata. The sequence goes on from NW_027415565.1 coordinate 110,637, forward strand.
CGGGGGGATGCCAGCTCAAGGGTAGGAGCACTGGGATTTTCTTGGACTTCCAGTGCAAGCGTGACTGTGGCGAAGGCAAGTGGGCAGGCTCAGGAACAGGCAACTGGAAAAGAAAGCGTTCTGGCCTCCTGCCTCCCGCTCCACTTCATCCATATAAAAACCTGGACGGTCCTTGTGTCTCAACCAGGTTATCTTTGAAGATGAAAGAGTTGTCCGAGGCTCCTTTGTCCTCCAGGATAGTTTCCCATGAAATCCAGCCCAGGAGCTACCTAAAAAAGTGTCAAGGAAGAAATATTTGACAGGGTTATGATTTAGCAGAAATTCAAGATTTACTAATGGTTTGAGGTTGATCAAAAAGTTGAATTTTAAGTGCACTTAATCATTAACCAATTTAAAGATTAACAAGGCGATTTAGTAGAATATGTTATAATTAAAACAGCGACTTAATTACAGATTTGAGAATAACAAGATTCACACTGACTTACTACACGGCACCCTAAATCAACATATATGTATGGATATATGCCTAATCACCAAACATACAAAGACACACCGTCCAAGGAGCCGCACACACCCCACCCCGGTCTGTAACTGCAAGGACCGGAGTCCTTTCGCGGGGGGCGACTCCATGAGCCGATGGGCGCCCATTTGACTCCTCACACACAGACAGACAGGCAGAAATGTGTGAATCCAGTGAAATGTAAAAACACCCAGGCTCTTCCTGCCTTGCTGAGAGCCACTCCCAGGTGACCAACAGCCTCCGTAAGAGTGGCTGTAGGGCAGAGGGAAGGGAGGCATGGAGAGTCGCACTGACCTTATGCCACCAGGAGTTGTTGTCTTTGTATCAGCCCTTAGGAAGCCTGACCAAAGCCTCTCCCAGATTCACTGTTGGCAGGAGGATCTCCTCTAGATCCCTGTGGTCTGAGCCTCCTCCTGACGTCTGCACCCCCTGGGCTAGATGCTCTGCCTGGCACTGGAGGATCAGGCCACACTCCTAAGCAGAGGCAGAGCTCCCTGGCACACTTCTACACCCAACCATCTCCCCCTCCTGCCCTGTCTCTCTTTGCAAAGAAACACCACTCAGATTTGAAGAGGTGCTTCAGGCCTGCTCGTTGCTGTCACTCGCGCTCCTCTGGGTATCCAGAGAGCCCTGAGCAGTGCTTGGCTCCTCTTTAAGGACAGAACCAGAATGTCCTCCTTTAAGACATAACCAGAGTGTTCACAGATGTCTCAGGACAACGAGTGACCCCATCCATGCCCCACGCTCACCTGCTGCAGGTGCACGCCCTCCTGCCTGGTGGTGATTGGGGTAAGGAGCAACTGTCACTGCCAACTGTACCGCTCAGGGCTGTGGTCACACCATCAGATAACGTAGCTCCAGCTTCCCACCTGGCTGCATGGAGCTCCACCTGGGGATGGATGAAGAGCCAATGGAGAGCTTATGGGTCAGGATTCAAGGGAATGCAGGGGCAGGTGACATTACAGTGGGGGCCTGCTTACAGGCCACCTCACCAGGAAGAGTGAGCAGAGGAGGCCATCTATAGACAGATAGGAGCTGGATCACGTTCACAGGCCCTGGTTCTCAGGGGGAACTTAAACCACCCCAGTGTCTGTTGGAGGGACAACAACAGCAGGGCAACAAGCAACCCAGGAAGTTCTTGGAATGCGTCAATGACAACTTCCTTCTCCAAGTGGTAGAGGAGCCAATGAGGAGAGGAGCTATGGTGGACCATGACCTTAGTACAAGGAGGGGCTGGTGGGGAATGTCAAGCTCAAGGGCAGCCTTGGCTGCAGTGACCATGAAATGGAAGAGTTCAAGATCCTTAGGGCAGCGAGGAGGGTGCGCATCAGGCTCAGTGCCCTGGAGAGCAGACTTTGGCCTCTTGTGGGATCTGCTTGATAGGGTACCATGGGATAAAGCACTGGAGGACAGAGGGGCCCAAGGAAGCTGGTTAGTATTCAAGGATCACCTCCTCCAAGCTCAGGAGCGATGTATCCCAACAAAGGAGAAGTCAGGCAAAAAAAGCCAGGAGACCTGCATGGATGGACAGGGAGCTCTTGGACAAGGTCAAGCAGAAAAAGGAAGCCTACAGAGGGTGGATGCAAGGACAGGGAGCCTGGGAGGAATAGAGAGAAACTGTCCCAGTGGCCAGGAACCAAATTAGGGAAGCTAAAGCCCAGGTGAAATCAAATCTGGCCGGAGACATCAAGGGCAACAAGAAAAGCTTCTATAAGTAAGTCAGGGATAAAGGGAAGACTAGGGAAGATGCTGGCCCTCTCCAGAGGGAAAGAGGAGACCTGGCAACCCAGGATATGGAGAATGACTTTTTTGCCTTGGTCTTCACCGGCAAGGGCTCTAACGACACCACCCAAGTCACAGAAGGCAAAGCCAGGGGCTTTGAGAATGAAGAACCGGCCACTCTGGGAGAACCATCTGTGAGACCATCTACGGAACCTAATGATGCGTATTGCCCCTGAAGGTTCAATTAGATTCTGCCCTGTCACCTTCCCTGTGGTGCCTAATGGTAGGATAAGGAAAGGCGATTCGTGATTCTCATGGTTCTCACGCCCAACTCTTTTCCTGACAGGAGAAATGACCCTGCTGGAAATTAATCTCTCCCGCACTGAGGGAAGATCAGTGATTCCTTCAGCCCGTGTCACAGCAGGTTCACCTGGAGCCCCAGAGACATCTCTGGGAAGCCCAGAGGGGGCAGAGAAAGTCGCAGTTTGGGTTTGTGGGAGCCGTGGGTGAGAGCTGAGTTCACTTCCAACCCAGGACTACAAACCAGGGATGAGATGCCTCGACTGACAAAGCTGACTCCCTTTGCTCAGCGAGGGCAAGCGAGATCTGTCCCTGTCCAGGTTTCCTGTCTCATCCCAGAAGTGACAAGACCTTTCTCACGAGTAACTCTCTGACAGGAGAACTGGCACGGCTGGAAAGAAGTGTCTCTCCAGAGGTGCAAGAGAGACCGCACATTGTCACTTCAGTCTCGTTCCCAGCAGGATCCCCTGGAGGCACAGGGACACCTCGAGGGAGCCCAGAGGGGGCAGAGAAAGTGAGGTCTTGGGCTGTTCCTCTGCTGCTGAGCTGGGCCGGGCTCCTGGGACAGAGGGAGCTCATGGCCATGGGGCAGCGCTGCAGAGAGACAGCTCTGCCCAGGAGCAGCTCCTCTGCCAAGCGCAGCAGGGCTGAGGGCACTGCCTGCAGGCACCGAGGGGAAACGCGTGAGGCCAGGGGAGCTTAAAAGCCTTCAGGAATGGGAGAAAGCTGAGAGTTCTCTGTGGGAGAAACCTTCACAGCCTTTGAGACAGTAAGATTCTGGCTGCAGGGCATTGACTCTGCAGTCGCTGGAGGCATCTCCAGAAGCTGGCACGACCCACAGCCCATGGGATCTGTAAGTACCACTCTCAGAGTTTCTCTAGTGCAGAGGAGAAGGAGAACCTGTGGAGCAGGGCTTCCCTGCTGCCGGGGCAGAGGGACAGGGCACGATGTGATCTCCTCGATGTGCAGTATAATGCAGAGAGGCTTCCTGGAGCAGTCTCCTAAAGCTGGCATAGCCCATGTCTAATGGGATCTGTCAGGAAGGCTCTCGAGGATCAGCTGGTGTTGAGAAGGATGTGTCGAGAGCAGGGCATCCCCACCACATCATCAAAGGGACAGGCCTTCTCCCCGGGATGGCTGCAGGGCTGTGAAGGCGGGTGTTCACCAGGGGTGCCCAGGGCTGTCCTTCAGAGCAGGGTCCCTGTGTCCCAGGGAACTTTGTGCCGCGGCAGGGACTCTGCCGCCTGCCAGGGTCGGCTCTCAGCCTGCCCGGGGAGCTGCCCATGGCAGTGCGGGGAGAAGCTGTGGAGGGAACGAGTGACCCCAGTCTGGGCATGGCCAGGTCCTTCTGCAGTCGAGAGGATGCTGCGTGGGTCAGGTGTGCTCAGAGCTCCACATCACCCCCAGGACATTGGCAGAGGGTCCTTCTGAAGAAGTGCACAGAGGCAGCATTTACATGAAGGAAACAGAGTCTGTGCCTTGAGTTTTCCACTCTTGGTGGGCCGGATGGGTAGTGGGAGATAGGAATTTACACCCCTGTTCTAGAAAAGGCAACGAGACCACAGGTCTAGTGGGAAGGATTTTGAGCTGCTCCTTGGCCCGTGCACACCCAGAGATGCCCCTGGGCAAGAAACAGCCCCAGACAGGGACAGTGCAGGCAGCAGAGACATGGGCAGGGAGTGAGAGGGAGCTGCTACAGGAAAGGTGATGGGAGGGGGGATTCCCGCACCTCCCTGCCGTCCCCTGCAGCGCAGATGTCTTCCCTGGAGCAACTCCCTGGTCTCCTCTCCCACACAGCAGAGTCCCCAACCCCTTCATATGCTGTGGACTTAGTCCTGAGTTGCCTTCCCAGCAGCCCAACCACCCAAGAGAAGAAATGCTGGAGTGTGTGACTGTGTCTCCCTGTCCTGACTCTCTTGGCAGGAGAACTTTGGCATGTTCCCCCTTGGCCCTGCTGCCCTTGTTCTTCCCCTTTTTTTCCCTGTGGTGGGGGGTGAGGATTCAGGTGCAGCTCAGACACTGATGCTGCATGTCCTGTCATACAGGTGTGTCCATGGAGGAAAAGCATCCAGATGCCCCTAATATTTGGGGCTCTGGTGACTGCAGTGTGTGGGGCTGGGAGTAAGCTGACCCTCCTGTCAGGATACCCCATCTTTAGGATATTTGACTGTTTCCCTGGGGGGTTCTGCTGGGCTTCACGCTGCCCTCCAGAAGGGCACAGCTCTCCGGTGGCATCCCTGTGTTTCCTAGGAGCCCCATGGAGTAGACATGACAGTGCCAAGGCCACCTAAGTCCTGCTGGGGGGCTGGATGTAGGCATCTGCAATGAGCCCTCTGTGTCCCTGGCTGGGAGGGGAGAGCTGAGATCCTCCTCATGTCCAGTGAGATGGGGTGAGGGCTTGGGAGAGCTGCACTTGTAAATTGGACTCCTCTGCTCTCAGCAGCGTGCATTTCTTCTCAGGGGAATCTCTGGCTGCGACCATCCTTGAGCTCAAACAGGTACCAGCCCAGGGCAGCTGAGAGCAATCCTGAAGGACAGACGGGATGTCCTCACTCTGCGCTGAGGGACAGTCCCCTTGGCTCCTAGGACCCACAAGGTTTCCCTGGCAGGGCAGCAAAAATGCCAAGGAGTTCTGCCTTAAAAACACTCCTCAGGTGCGGTGGGGAAACTAGAACAGCACACACAAATAAAGAAGTGCCCTCAGTTCTGCTCTGCAGTGGGGTGAATTGGGAGAGACAAAGCTGGAAAGCCCTTTGATGCCATGAGTGGATTTAATCTGAGATCACTCCATGTTCCTATCGCTGTAGGGCAGGACTGAATCCCACAGAGCTCCCAGCTCCCTTGTCGACCGTCAGCCAGCACCAACCAGAGTGTACGAGAAGGACCTGCCAAAGGTCTTCCCGAAAGGGGAGAGGCAGTTTGGTGGGTCTCTGAGAGCAATTGAATACTTCTATTTGAGAAAAGTCTGCCCTATCTTCTCACTGACTTTCCTTCCATAAACAGGTCTCCAAGACCAGGGGAAGCAAATGCCCAACAGCAGCACCATCAGTGAGTTCCTCCTCCTGGCATTCGCAGACACACGGGAGCTGCAGCTCTTGCACTTCTGGCTCTTCCTGGGCATCTACCTGGCTGCCCTCCTGGGCAACGGCCTCATCATCACTGCCATCGCCTGTGACCACCACCTCCACACCCCCATGTACTTCTTCCTCCTCAACCTCTCCGTTCTTGACCTGGGCTCCATCTCCACCACTCTCCCCAAAGCCATGGCCAATTCCCTCTGGGACACCAGGACTATTTCCTACTGGGGATGTGCTGCACAGCTCTTTCTGTTTTCCTTCTTTATCGTAGCAGAGTTTAGTCTTCTGACTGTCATGGCCTATGATCGCTACGTGGCCATCTGCAAACCCCTGCACTACGGGACCCTCCTGGGCAGCAGAGCTTGTGTCCACATGGCAGCAGCTGCCTGGGGCAGTGTTTTTCTCTATGCTCTGATACACACAGCCAATACATTTTCAATACCCCTCTGCCAGGGCAATGTCCTGGACCAGTTCTTCTGTGAAATCCCCCAGATCCTCAAGCTCTCCTGCTCACACTCCTACCTCAGGGAAGTTGGGCTTCTTGTGGTCAGTGTCTGTATTGCATTTGGCTGTTTTGTTTTCATTGTGGTGTCCTATGTGCAGATCTTCAGGGCCGTGCTGAGGATCCCCTCTGAGCAGGGACGGCACAAAGCCTTTTCCACGTGCCTCCCTCACCTGGCCGTGGTGTCCTTGTTTGTCAGCACTTGCTTCTTTGCCTACCTGAAGCCCCCCTCCATCTCCTCCCCATCCCTGGATCTGTTGATGGCAGTTCTTTACTCCGTGGTGCCTCCAGTAGTGAACCCCCTCATTTACAGTATGAGGAATAAGGAGCTCAAGGATGCCTTGTGGAAATTGAGAACTGAGTGATTTTCAGAAGCATTAAACTGCCCTCCTTCTACTGCAAATAAAACCTAATGTAACTCATCACAGGCCCACACAGTCTTTGGTTGTATTTGTTCCTTTTGGCCGAGAGTTTGGGGTTTTTTGCTTTGTTTTACTTCTTATAATCTCGTCCACACAGCAATGGCATTATCTGTGCCATTTGTAAATATATATCAATCCACGTTCTCTGTGACACACAGACTGTGTAAGTGAGGAGCCGTGCTCTCTGTGTTTAAACAAAATAAAAGACCTTCCAACAACTTGTTTGTCTGAGATGCTTCCTTTGAGACCTTCTCTGGAGCTGCAGGGGCAGATCCTGTCTGCAGAGGGGAAGGGGAAAGAGTCCCGGCACAGCAGCCCTGACAAGGAGCACCAGCACTTTGGTCTTCCCAGACCTGCTCACTTCCATAGAATCATAGAATCAGAGAATGGTTCAGGTCTGAAGGGACCTTAAAGATCATGAAGTTCAAACCTCCCTGCCCTGGGCAGGGACACCTCCCACCAAACCTGGTTGCTCCAAGCCCCATCCAGCCTGGCCTTAAAACCCCTCAAGGGATGGGGCAGCCACAGCTTCTCTGGGCAACCCGGGCCAGGGTCTCACCACCCTCACAGGAAAGAATTTCTTCCTAATATCTAATCTATATCTCCCCTCTTTCAGTTTAAAACCATTACCCCTCGTCCCATTGCTCCACTCCCTGATAAAGAGGCCCTCCCCATCTCTCCTGTAGCCCCCTTTGGGTATTGGAGGGCCAATACATAGTCTCCCTGGAGTTTTTTCTCCTCCAGGATGAAAAACCCCAACTCTCTCAGCCTGTCAAGGAGGCCTCCATGGATACTTCAGCCTGCAGGAATCTCTCATCATCACGAAGGTCACTATCTGGCAACTCAGCAGTCACCCTGAGCTGCGGGTTCCTGCTATTCCTGATACTCTGCCCCATGGCCATGGCTGCAAACATCTCCACTGTTGTGCTGGTGGTGGCTGACAGGCACCTCCCCACCCCCATGTACCTCTTCATGAGAAACTCATCCTGCCTGGAGGCCTGCTGCAGCTCCACCATCCTGCCCAGGCTGCCGGCCACCTTCCTGATGGGGACGGGGCCATGTTCAGGCATGTTCCCGTGCCTTCAAGATGCCATTCAGCAAAACCCTGGCAGGTGGGAGGGACACTTTGCCACAAACCTCCTGAAATCCAACAAGAACTACCAATGGGTCCTGAACCTGGGATAGAGCAGCCCCCTCCAGTGATAGGGGCTGGGGATCATCTGACTGGGATGCAGTTCTCTGGAACATACCCTTATGTTCTCAGGGGAAAAAAGGCAAAACACCTTCCATTAGCATGTGCTGGGTAGGGAAGAAGTGTCCAGGGCTGTATGAGCAGGAGCCTCACCCAGAGATGGAGGGAAGTGATTATCTCCCCTGACTCATCACTCATTAGAGCACATCAGAACACAGGGTCAGCTTTTGGGCTCCCAGTACAAGGCAGATGTTAAGAACTGGGAGCAAGATCAGCAGAGACCCACAAAGGTGCCCTTGACCTGGAGCACTTCGCAGCCAGGAGAAGCTGCAGGACAGGGCACTGTCATTCTCTGGAATGGGAGGGCTTTGGGACCCTCAGAGCAGCCTGCCAGTCCCCGCGGAGAGGTTTTGACCAAAATGTGTCTAAATTCTTCACCGTGGTGCTTTGCAGGACAAGAGCAGACAAAAGTCTAGATGATGTTGAAGTAAGAAAGCTCCAGGCTGGAGATAAGGAAAGCTTTTTTCCCCCATCAGGGCAGACCAAGGCTGGAGCAGATTGCCCAGAGGGGCTGTACTGTCTTCATCCTTCAGTATTTTTAATTCCTTCCTGGATCAAGTCCTGAGCAACCTGATCCCATCGCTGAGCCTGTGGTGAGCAGGAGGTATGAGCAGAGACCTCCTGAGGTGTCTAAATGCCTGAACGATGCTGAGTTCAAAGAAGTAATGCAAGGCAAACCGTACCACTTCCCATGACTCATTCTATGCCTGTTATTCAGTACCGCTCGCCACAATTTGTTGTATACCCGTTGCTAATTAACACAATACATACCTTACCTTTTTTTGTAATTTGTTATTTACCGAACCAATTATCACGGACCTTGTTAAGACCTGGTCACTGACCTAATAAATGTTTGTATTCGGACCTTGAGCTTTGTCTCACCTGAGTCCGCGCCGCTGGGGATTTGTGAATCTGAGTCACTCACCCCCCTCTTTCCTGAGTGGGACGTGACAATGTCCCAGCCTCTCATGAGGCCCCGTGATGTCACAAAGGGGGGCTCTGACTGCACCGTGATGTCACAAAGGGGGGACGTGTCTCCCTGCCCTACTATAAAAGGGGAGCACGGATGCGCTGGGCACCGCAGTCTGGCATCGTGCGGGCAAACTGTAGCCTCTGCCCCCCAGCAGTGTTGGGGTCCTGTCACTGGGGACCCCGGAGGTCACTGGGGATCCCCATCACGGGGCCGTGCTGGCCACTGGTGGGGTGGTGTGGGGTGGTGTGTGTCGCTGGTGAGGGAGCCAAGGAGGGAAGGAGCTGGACCTGCTCTTTGTGACCAGGGAAGGACTGGTCTCCTCTGACGCGCGGAAACAAACCCTACAACTCGCAGAGAGTTATAAAGCAGGTATGTTTATTGTGACGCCGGGTGCAAGGGGGATTTCTCCTCCTAACTTGCACGCTGGCTCGTAAAACAAGCATCTATTTATGATAAAAAGCATACATATTCATTAATGTGGGCTGGGTTATTATAATTAATTCTAAGAAAAGGCCTTACTATTCTAATTATTTCTAGGAACTCATTATCATAAGTCTCCTCCCCTTGCCCCATGCCTACTGTCGCCCAGTGGTCGTGGGCCGGGGTCTTCTGGAGGAAGGCTCATAGTCTTCTTCACTGTGTACTTTTACCTTTGGCTTAGAATGCTGGGCTGGCTGGACCCCAAACCGCAAAACTGGTCCCGACCAGATGGACACTTTACCCAGACAATCGGGTTCCTCCTTAGCATGCAGGCTGTTCCTGCTATCTTATACACAAGGCCAGTTCCTTGTCTTGGAATGCTGGGCTCCTGGGCTCCGAGCTCTGTTCTTTGCCAAGCTGTACTAAATCTACACTAACGACCTTTAACCATTCATTCTCCAAATCAAGTCCCGCCTTTTCTTTCACCTTTGTAAATTCTTTTACAATTGCCTTTAACACACTTTCCTTCTCCATCTGATTTCTAAAATACTTCCCTGACTCCACTCGTTCATGGAGCTGATGCTTCTTCCGTTGAATGTATTCATCTTTGGTCCCCCTGGTACAACACATAAAACATCTAGCTAATGCACACACTAAGATTCCTAACACAAGTATTGCTACTAGAAGGATAAACAGTTGTTTAAGCCAAGCCAGGTTAGGTAACCACGAGGTTAACTTTTCCCAAAGGTCTGAAAACTCGAATGTGGTGTCATCTTGCGCAGTCTGATGCAAAATCTGAGTTTTAGCTATGAACTTGCTCCATCCCCAGGCTATTGTCCTATTCACCGACCCCCTGCATCTATATTCCCTGTGTTCCCAGGTACAGTTGTTACTGCTAATTAACACAACAAGCTCTTCTTTCAACACTTGTAAATCAAATCTGGGTCCTAAGGGGTAGATATTATCATCGTACTCACAATACCCGTTCAACTCATTTCCCCCTCTTGCCCAAAATTTGGGCCAGGTTCCGTTGGCACAGTTCCAATTGCTTGCTGCCACCCCATATAGAGGCAATTTCATTTCTCCTTTGGGTAGGGTAGTACATACCCAACAATCTGGCAGATTAGTAGCCCTTACCAATGTTTCCAGATTTCGTGAATATGTATTCATATCCCATGTCCCTCCCCCTGAAATACAAAGTCCTGGCATGTTGATGACTATTAATGTCATTAATGTCCATCTTTTCGTTGGAGGCGAAGTTTCAGGGGTCCGGCCTGCGTTGATGTCCATTGGAGTTCTGGAGCTCTCTTGACTCGAGTCCAATGGATCCAAGTGGCTTGTTCCTTAATCTTTATGGCTGTGTGAGAGGTCAGCAGTACCTGGAAGGGACCTTCCCACTTTGGCTTCAGTGGTGAATCTGTAAAAGACTTATACATAATCCCCAGGTTCGATTTCGTGTACTGGTCCATCCAGCCCACGAGCTCTTGTTCCCAGAACCAGTTTTTCTACCCCTCGGAGCTGTTTTTGTAAATTTATCATGTAATCTGTCAATATTTCATTCCCTAACTCTGTGGATGTCCCGTCTTGTACACTATATGGTCTCCCATAGAGTATTTCAAAGGGGCTCAAACCTTCTTTGGTTCTGGTTTTTGTTCTTATCCTGAGAAGGGCTAATGGTAATGACTGAGGCCAGGCCAAGTTAGCTTCCTGGCCTAGCTTCACAATCTGTGTTTTGATTAAGTGATTTATCTTTTCTACCTGACCACTCGATCGTGGGTTGTATGGGGTGTGAAGTTGCCAATCTATACCCAATAATCTGCTTGCTTTTGAAACAACCTTTGCTGTGAAATGAGATCCTCAGTCTGAGGAAATCATTGCGGGAACCCCAAATCTTGGTATAATTTCTTGCAACAACACTTTAGCCACTTCTCTTGTTTTGTTGGTTCAGCAGGGAAATGCCTCTGGCCATCCTGAAAAGGTACCAGTTAATACTAATAGGTATCGAAACTCCTCTTTTCTTGGATGTTCTGAGAAATCAATTTGCCATTGTTGTCCCGGATAGTTTCCATTCCCTATTTGGCCAAACTGGACTCTGGGACCTGTCCTAGGGTTGTTCTGTAAACGTACTTCACACTGCTGAGTGACTTGTTTGACAGTGGCATATAGATTCCGAGCA